>NC_133326.1:425434564-425622385 GCF_042186555.1 Aquarana catesbeiana
ACGGGTGATATTGGCTATTGGCAAGGGACCAGGATTTTGGACAAATGTTTTGGTATCATATTTACCCAAAAATATTTTTGGGATGGATGTACTTCAAGGTCAGTCTATTCAGACTGAACAGGGTACATTCACATTGGGGTATCCTGATAAAGCGTATCTGGTTAGGGTGGTGAAGGCTGTGGTCAGAGGTCATGCAAAATGGACCTTGGTCTACATTCCTCCACCAGAAAAGCCAGTCTGTCTTAAGCAGTACAGACTTCCTGGAGGCCACAAATACATTAGGGAGACTATTCAAGAACTGTTGAGAGCAGAGATCCTTAGACCTGCTGTAAGTCCTTTCTCATCTCCCCTGTTCCCAGTAAAGAAACCTAATAGGACATATAGAATGACTGTGAATTAAAGAGGTCTAAACAAAGTCCAACTTCAACTCCATTGAAGTCAGCTGTACCGGATATGATCTCAATTGTTGAGAAAATTTCTAAAGAGGCAGGAGAATATCATGCTGTGATAGACCTGACTAATGCTTTTTTTCAATTTTGATAGACCCAGAATGTAAGGACCAGTTTTCCTTTGTGTGGGGTGGCCGCCAGTACACTTTCACTGTCCTTCTGCAAGGCTACCTTCATTCTCCAACGACTTGTCATGGACTGATTGCCCGAGATTTAAGTACCCTGAATTTGAAAGTCGCTGTATTTCACTACATTGATGACATCATGATCTCTGGGACGAAAGAAGATGTAATTGAAGCACTGCACATACTGATACAGCACATGGAGAACAGAGGGTGGGCTATCAACAGAGACAAAGTACAAGGTCCTGCCACAGAGGTGTAAATCCTGGCAATGATGTGGACTGGGCTGCAGAGGAAAATTACAGAGACAGTTGTGCAAACTATCCAGGCTCTGTTGCCCCCTACTACCAAAAAGGAGGCACAGAAGCTCATTGGAGTTGTGGGATTCTGGAGATCGTTCATCCCACATCTTTGGACTAATCCTGAGGCCTATATATAATGTCACCAGGAAAAAGACTGAGTTCTCATGGGGTTCAGAGCTGCAGACCGCATTACTTACTGCTAATAAGCCATTTTACAGCATCAGGGATTGGGACCCATGAGACAAGGAGTACCATTTCAGCTAGATGTAGTGGAGCAGGATGGTACCATATCTTGGAGTCTATGGCAGCCAAATGAAAAGAGAGGACTGAGAGCAATACCCATTGGATTTTGGTCCAAACAACTGACAGGGGCACAGAAGAGATACACGCCCCTAGAGAAGTACCTGTTTGGGGCCTACACAGCACTCCGACATGTAGAGACCATTACATAAAAAGGACACAGTCACCATCCATACTGCATTGCCAATAGCAGGATGGGTGAGAGATAATGGACTGACCACTAGAGTAGCTGTAGCCCATAACCACTGATGAAATGGAAGTGGTACCTTCAAGAAAGAGGGGATATTGCAGCTGGGGATGTCAGAGACATTTCAAAACAGTTGGCAGGGCTCGTTACTTTTACCAGCACACGGCCAGAAGACGAAATTCCTGTGCTGCAGTCATCCCCCATTCAAGAGGCTCCACGCTTTGAGTCTCTGTCAGAAGACATGAAGGAGTCAGCATGGTTCACTGATGGTTCAGCCATAGTCACCTCCTCTGGGCGTAAATGAACAGCAGCAGCCTACAACCAGAGTACAGACACAGTTCTGCAGGAGACCGAAATTGGAGGGTCCAGTCAGTATGCAGAGTTGAAAGCTGTAGTGGTGACTCTTCAGGAGGATCTTTCTTCCCATGTCACTATCTACACTGAAAGCTGGGCAGTCTTTAAAGAACTGACAACTTGGATGCCAACGTGGAAGTCCAATGAATGGATGATTCATGGAAAGGTGGTGTGGGGAGGCAAGGAAGTCTGGGACTACATCTGTAAGGAAGCTCACTCCCACACCATAAATGTGGGGCATGTTGATGAACATGTGCCCCTGGTCCCAGACTTTGAGAACTATAACAAAGTGGCAGATGAAATCGACAAGGTGAATGCAGTTGTGCCAGTTGATCCTGTCTTGATGAACTTGGCCAACTGGGCCCACAAGCAATCCGGACATTTGGAGCAGAAAGCAACATATGAATGGGCACAGCAGAGAGGATTGCCTATATCCATGGACATGATAAAGACTGTAATAGGGAACTGTACTGTGTGTGGAGAAGTGCGACAATGGCCATTGCAAAAGAACTCCACTGGGTCAATTAAGAGGGGTGAGAGGCCTGCTGAGATTTGGCAGATTGACTTCATCCATCCCCTGCCTCGGGGAAACAATGGACTGAGATATTGTTGTCCTGCAGTGGACACCTATTCAGGACTTTTGCTTCTTCATCCTTGCAAACGTGCAGATAAAGAAAATGCTTCAACTGCTCCAGAAACTTGTCATTGCTTACGGTTGTCCCAAACAAGTCCAAAGTGATAACGGCTCACACTTCACAGGATCATCAGTAGAGCAATGGGCCAAAGATTCCGGAGTGTACTGGTTGTGCCACATCCCATCCACAGGCAGCTGGTTTGATTGAAAGATACAATGGGCTATTGAAGGACCAGATATGCAAGCTTACATCCACACATGCACTAAGGGGGTGGGATCGGATCCTCACACAGGCGGTCATGTTGCTTAATTCTAGGCAAATAGCCAAAAGCACACCATATGAGAGGATGGTGAGGGTTGGGGTGCAGATTCCACAGCTGGAGTGCAGAGTTCAGTATTTACATAAGGTTCCTGAAATAACAGGGCTTAACAGGTAGACATGTACTATTCGTTTCTGTCCGAATACAAATTCTGACAAATTTTTGGTTATTCGGAGATTCGGATGTATCCGAATCTCTGAGTGAAATGGTAACAAATTTAAAAGAGAGGTAAAGGATTTTTTTCCCCCATTCATACTTACCTAGGTGGATGCAACATCGTTCTGATGCTGCATTTGTCCCCCAGTGCCTCTACGCTGAGAGCCGAGCGATCGAACACTGCCCATTACTCGGTTTTCAGAGCTCCGTGAGCAGAGAGCTGTAGATTGTCAGTCACAGCTCTCTGCTCTTCTTCCACCTTGCTCATTGGAGCACTGGGCTGGGGAGGGGGCATGGCTCGCTGAGAGGCTGAGATTGGTGTCAGTCCAGGCACGTGGCGGATCCAGACTCCGTGGTCAGGATAACGTGATGCCTGGACTGACATTGGTGACATCAGCAGAGAGCAGACTTCAGTCTACTCTCTGCTGAAAATGGGTGTACTTCTCCTTTAACAACCTTCGGGTCTGGTATGGGTTTTAAGGGGTCCCCTTAAAGGCGTGGGGTCCCCTCAAAATCCATACCAGAACCCTTTTCCGAGCATGTAGCCTGGCAGGTCAGGAAAGGGGGGGCAAGCGTGCCCCCCCGCCTACTGAACCATACCAGGCCAGATGCCCTCAACATTGGGGGGTGGGTGCTTTAAGGCAGGGGAGCTCTGCACCCCACAGAGCACCTTGTCCCCATGTTAATGGGGGTAAGGGCCCCTCCCAACAACCCTTGGATGTGGTTGTCGGGGTCTGCCGCTGGGGGATATTATTGGAACCTGGAATAATATTAAGGGGGCCCCCAGATCCTGCCCCCCTTATGTGAATGGGTATTGGGTATCAGTACATCGTACCCATACCCATTCACAAATAAAAAGGGTCAAAAAGTAAGAAACACAGGAAACAGTTTTTGATAAATCCTTTATTAAATAAGAAAAAAAAATAGTGTCCCTCGATGTCCATCACGACGCCTGTCGACCCGAAAAATGGCAAAAAACGCTTCACCTCCTAAGAGGCTACCCTCCCACTGCCCTCTCTTTGGCTTTGACAGCTCTTATATAGGCAAGAGGGGAGCCACCGGTGCCATCCGGTGGCACCGCCCCTTCTGACGTCACATGACACTGTGTGCTGTCAGAAGCAGTGCCACCGGGTGACCCTGCCCCTTGCCTATATAAGAGCTGTCAAAGCTGTCAAAGCGAAGAGAGGGCAGTCGGCGGTTAGCTTCTTAGGAGGCAAAGCGTTTTTTGCCATTTTTCTATTTTTTGGGTCGGCGGGTGTTGTGGTGGACATTGAGGGACACTTTTTTTTCTCTTTTATTAAAGGACTTGTCTCCTGTGTTTCTTACTTTTTGACACTTTTGGCGAATGGTTACTGGGTATGATGTACCCGATACCCATTCACATGGGGGGGTCAGGATCTGTGGGATCTATCCAGATTCCGATAAGCCCCTCACTCGTTGACCCTGACAACCACAGCCCAGGGTTGTTGGGAAGAGGCACTTGTTCCCATTAACATGGACATGGATAAGGGTAAGGTATAGATTTTTGGGGGGACCCCACGCCATTTATTTTTTAATTTTGGGGTGGGGTTCCCCTTAAAATCCATACCAGACCCAAAGAGGGGGGGGGACCCTACTCCATTTTTTAAAATGTTTCTATTGCCAGACAATTTCTGGCATTCTTTATATTCATCTGTCAGTGGGGAAGCCCGCAGACAGATGATGACTCATGGTTGTTAAGGACGCGGGCGGTCAACTTCCCGGCCCGCTGCTTAACAACCAGCTATTTCTTCACACATAATTCGAATCGGTCGATCGTTTTTTGACTGATCAAATTCTAATCATTCTGAAAAGTTGGAATTTGTTAGAAAATTAATAAATAAAATGAATTTTAACTAAAACTAAATTTAACAAAAATGAAAATAAACAAATTCTGAAATCAAACTAAATGAATTCCATAACGAAATAAAATTAGTAACATAACGAATCTATCCAAAACTAAACTAAAAACATTTTTCTATTCTGCACATGTCTATTAACCATGTTACTGCTTCCCATGACACAGAAACCAAGAGTGACATATCTGAAGCTGAAGCCTATCTAGGAATGAAAGGGAATCTGGCAGAAAGGTTTGAAGTTATATTTACATTTGCAGATGCTTCAGGACAGTGGCTGGGACTCTGGTTAGTGGATACTTTTCAGCAAGAGTGGAAAGTGATGCTCTATAACATCAAACCTTCCAAAATAAACAGCAGTGATCTTCTGGGAAATATCTGTATATTTCCTCTCCTCCCTTCTTTGGGAGGGTCAGAAGTGGATACAGGCAGGTGGCAAAGTGTTGGTCAGAGATCCAGGCAAGAAGCTAGTTAGAGAAGAGATTGTAGCTGAAGGGCCGGGGTCTACTGTTTATGTATTACAGTAAAACCTTGGTTTGAGAGTAACTTGGTTTGAGAGCATTTTGCAAGACAAGCAACATTTTTTTAATACATTTTGACTTGATATACAAGTGATGTCTTGATTTATAAGTAGCGTCAGGTCACAACCGAGTATGAAAGAGAAGTGAGGTGCCTCCTAAGTGTAGCAATATGAAGGTACAACGTTTAGCAACATATTGCTACACTTAGAGGCACCTCTCTTGTCTTTTATACTCTGGAGTTCCTGATGGATTTTGCTTCCAATCCCCTTGTGGAGGCTTCCATTTGTGGATGGACATTTTATGGTCACATTGCTATAATCTTTTTATATGAACTATAAACTGAAGGACTTATGAATAAATGGTTGTGGAATGAACCATTTGAGTTTCCATCATTTCTTATGGGGAAATTCGCTTTGATATACAGTACGAGTGCTTTGGATTACAAGCATGTTTCTGAAACGAATTATGCTCACAATCCAAGGTTTTACTGTATTAGAAGGAACAGATAATTTGCTTTGTTTTCCACTCCACGGGCTGTCTCCGATTTGATCCATATGAAGACCAGAGAAAAGTGGTTACACGATTGAAAGAATGATGGAAGACCACAAGAGCTGTGGAGAGCAGGGCCTTTGATGTATTACAAGCCTGAACTTGTTTCTAAAGAACTTTAGAATGGACTTTCTATTGAACTTTTAGCCAAAGACTGAAACACCTTCTCAGGGACAGAAATATGGGAGGGAGTTGCATTCAAGGCAAATTAATGTTTAGTATGAGGCTTTTAGTCTGTGTGGAGTCTGAGAGAAAAATCAAGGGTGGAATGTGTTGCATTTGATATAAATAAATAAAAATATATATATATATGTATGTATGTGTATATATATATATATATATATATATATATATATATATATATATACATCCCAGGTGGTGTGTGTGTGTGTGTGTGTATATGTGTATATATATATATATATATATATATATATATATATATATATATATATATATATATATATATATATACTGTATTCAGTTTAGTTAGATCCATTCCTGTTATTCTCTTCCTAATATATTTCCAGTTAGTGTACTGTGTACCCTGCACAGTTGCACCTAGAGTATAGCTACCTGAAGAAAGGTGCTTGTGTGCTTCTTCTGATCCTATTAATAGCACAGGCAGGCTCTTGAAGTATTTCCAGTTAGTGTACTGTGTACCCTGCACAATTGCACCTAGAGTACAGCTACATGAAGCCAATTGCTTGTGTGCTTTTTCTGATCCTATTAATAGCACAGGCAGGCTCTGGAAGTATTTACAGTTAGTGTACTGTGTAACCCTGCACAGTTGCACCTACAGTATAGCTACCTGAAGCCAAGTGCTTCTGTGCTTCTTCTGATCCTATTAAACTATTAATAGCACAGGCAGGCTCTTGAAGTATTTCAGTTAGTGTACTGTGTACCCTGCACAGGTGCACCTACAGTATAGCTACCTGAAGCCAAGTGCTTCTGTGCTTCTTCTGATCCTATTAATAGCATAGGCAGGCTCTTGAAGTATTTAAAGTTAGTGTACTCTGTAACCCTGCACAGTTGCACCTATAGTATAGCTACCTGAAGCCAAGTGCTTGTGTTCTTCTTCTGATCCTATTAATAGCACATGAAAGCTCTTGAAGTATTTCCAGTTAGTGTACTGTGTAACCCTGCACAGTTGCACCTAGAGTATAGCTACCTGAAGCCAATTGCTTGTGTGCTTCTTCTGATCCTATTAATAGCACAGGCAGGCTCTTGAAGTATTTACAGTTAGTGTACTGTGAATCCTTGCACAGTTGCACCTACAGTATAACTACCTGAAGCCAGGTGCTTGTGTGCTTCTTCTGATGCTATTAATAGCACAGGCAGGCTCTTAAAGTATTTCCAGTTAGTGTACTGTGTACCCTGCACAGTTGCACCTACAGTATAGCTACCTGAAGACAGGTGCTTGTGTGCTTCTTCTGATCCTATTAATAGCACAGGCAGGCTCGTGAAGTATCTACAGTTAGTTTACTGTGAATCCCTGCATGGTTGCACCTACATTATAGCTACCTGAAGCCAGGTGCTTGTGTGCTTCTTCTTCTCCTATTAATAGCACAGGCAAGCTCTTGAAGTATTTCCAGCTAGTGTACTGTGTACCCTGCACAGTTGCACCTACAGTATAGTTACCTGAAGACAAGTGCAGGTGTTCTCATACTGATACTACAGGCAGGCAGTTGATTCTGCTAGCTGCAGTATAATCGGTGTGTGTGTGTATATATCTATATCTATATCTATATCTATCTATATCTATCTATATAGTATATAATATAATATAATATATATCCCAGCTTAGTGCAGCTACATCTCACTGCAGGCCATTAGTATGTCTGGAAGGCCAACAAGGAGAGGCAGACAGTCACAAGCCAATAAAAGAGGGCAAGCAGGCTCTGTGTCTAGAGGCAATAGTGCTGGTCGTGGAGACGGTGCATCCTCATCATCACGTGGCCGTGGGACACGCTTGGCCTTTTTTTCGGCAGCTGGCCGCGTTGAGCCGCAACATGCGGAAGACTTGGTCGAGTGGATGACCAAGCCGTCCTCATCCTCCTCATTCTCTCTCACCCATTCTCAGGGTACTTTGTCTGGCAAAGCAACTGCCAACTGCCTCTTCCCTCGGCTCAATGGCATCAATGACTCCTTCCCTAGCCCTACCATGTCCTCCTGAGGAGTCCCTTGAACTGTTTGACCACAGTGTTGGGTACATGCTCCAGGAAGATGCCCAGCGTTTAGAAGGCTCTGATGATGATACTGAGCTAGATGAAGGCAGTAACGTGAGCACGGACCGAGGGGGTGCCCAAGAAGGACAGCAATCTGGCAGTCATGCTCCCCCTGCTGCAGCATACTGCCAGGTTTGCTCCAATGATGAGGAGGGAGGGGATGATGAGGTCACTGACTCAACGTGGGTGCCTGATAGGAGAGAGGAGGAGGAGGAGGCACATCACCAACGAGGCAGGATGCCCTCCAGGGGCCAGCCTAAGGGCAGCACACTGACTGCATCACACCGCAAAGCTCCGCATGTGCAGGGCGCTGCTGTCTCTGCGCGTTATTCCAAAAGTTCTTTGGTGTGGGCCTTTTTTGAGACGAGTGCATCAGATCGCACCGCTGCTATTTGCAACATATGTCCCAAGCGTATCTCGCGTGGCCAAAACATCTATCGCTTGGGAACCACATGCTTGACTAGACATATGTTGACCTGCCATGCAGTTAGTTGGCAAGCGTATCTAAACCCACGCAAACCTACGTTGCATGGCCTCCCTGATCCTGCTAAGCCTGCGGAAGGATCCTCGTATTCATGGTATCAAGGAAAGGGATCGTTACTGGCTGGCAACCTTCCTTGATCCACGTTACAAGGGTAAGGTTGCGGACCTTATCTTGCCATCACAGAGGGAGCAGAGGATGAAACATCTTCAGGAGGCCTTGCAGAAAGGTCTGTGCAACGTGTTCCCAGAGACTTGGAGGTTACAAACTCCTGTTCCTGGACAACGTGTTGCTGAGGCTTCTGTCAGTCAAAGAAGGAGCGGTGGAGAAGGTGGCCGTCTGACCAATGCGTTCAGACAATTTTTTAGTCTGCAGCCCCAAGGTATGATCGGTTCCAGCAACCATCGCCAGCATGTTTTACATGGTGCAGGAATACCTAGGGGTAAGATCTTACTTGGACACCTTTCCCACCGAAAATCCTCTGGGTTACTGGGTCTTGAGGATGGATCAGTGGCCAGAGCTTGCACAGTATGCAATTAAGCTACTAGCCTGTCCTGCATCCAGCATTCTTTCAGAACACACATTCAGTGCTGCTGGAGGTTTTGTAACCGATCACAGGGTGCACCTGTCCACCGACTCGGTCGATCGACTGACCTTCATAAAAATGAATCAGTCTTGGATCACCACCAGCTACCAAGCACCTGATGCTGATGTAACCGAATTTTTTTTTTGAAATGTCAGATTCCTTCAAGACTCCCTATGCTGATGCTGAGTGACTATCCTGTTATGCTGAGTGGCTATCCTCTTCCTCCTCAATGATCATGCTGGTAGCTTGTAAGAATGTTTTTGGTTCTGGGCGCCGTCACCAGTGGCCAAGGCCCAATTTTTCTGCCCCTGTTTAACAGGGGTGTGTAATTACAATTTTTGATGCAATGCTTTGCAGCAGGGCTCGTTCCTGCGCTCCAACTAGAGTATCTGTGAGGGGTTGCATAGTTGTGGCACCAGCACCAGTGGCTAAGGCCCAATTTTTCAGCCCCTGTTTAACAGGGGTGTGTAATTACAATTTTTGATGCAATACTTTGCAGCAGGGCTCGTTCCTGCACTCCAACTAGAGTATTTGTGAGGGTTTGCAGTGTTGTGGCACCAGTGCCTAAGGCCCAATTTTTCTGCCCCTGTTCAACAGGGACATGTAATTACAATTCTTGATCTAATATTTAATAGCAGGGCCTGTTTCTGCGCCCACCAAAAGTAACTGTGAGGACTTAGTGTTGTGGCACCAGCACCACCACCACCAAAAGGCCCAATTTTTCTGTCCCTGTTCCACAGGTGCATGTAATTACAATTCTTGATCTAATTTTTCACAGCAGGGCCCGTTCCAGCGAACACCAAGAGTAACTGTGAGGACTTACAGTGTTGTGGCACCAGCACTACCACCACCATCACCAAAGGCCCAATTTTTCTGACCCTGTTCAACAGGGGCATGTAATTACAATTCTTGATCTAATATTTCATAGCAGGGCCTGTTTCTGCGCCCACCAAGAGTAACTGTGAGGACTTAGTGTTGTGGCACCAGCACCACCACCACCAAAAGGCCCAATTTTTCTGTCCCTGTTCCGCAGGTGCATGTAATTACAATTCTTGATCTAATATTTCACAGCAGGGCCCATTCCAGCGAACACCAAGAGTAACTGTGAGGACTTACAGTGTTGTGGCACCAGCACTACCACCACCATCACCAAAGGCCCAATTTTTCTGACCCTGTTCAACAGGGGCATGTAATTACAATTCTTGATCTAATATTTCACAGCAGGGCCCTGTGAGGGCTTACAGTGTTGTGGCAACACCAACAGAAGGGATGAGCTTCGTGTTTAAGTCGAACCCATGTTCGACTCGAACATCATCTGTTCGCCCGTTCGCCGAATTGCGAACGATATGGGCCGTTCGCGCCAAATTCGTGTGGCGCGTCACGACCCATAATTCACTGCGGCATCGCAGTGCATTGCTGGCTGATGAATGGCCAAGCATGCACTATGACCCGCATGCTTGGCCAATCACAGTGCCGTCTGTAGAGAGAGTTGTAATTGGCCAATTATGGCTCAGGGGGTTTAGTACACGCCCCACACTATATAAGGCCGCCTACACGGCGGCCCTGTGTAGTGTGTGTTCCGGCATTGAGAGACAGACAGACAGTGTCATTTGATTTAAGTTAGATAGATTAGGCAGGACAGTCAGTGAGTTAGCTGCACTTACAGTGTATTGTGTATATATATGCATCCCAAGTGTTGTGTGTGTGTGTATATATGTGTATATATATATATATATATATATATATATATATATATATATATATATATACACTGTATTCAGTTTAGCTAGATCCGTTCCTGTTATTATCTTCCTACTGACAGGCAGGCTTGTGTTGTTACAGTATTTACAGCTACCTGAAGAAAATTGCTGGTGTTCTTCTGATCCTATCAGTACAACAGTCAGGCATCTAGACTATTTACAGTTAGTGTAGTGCGTCCTCTGAACAGTGTTCAGCTAAAGCTACAAGTTAGTTTAGTGTGACCTCTACACAGTTTTCAGCTAAAGCTACAAGTTAGTGTAGTGCGTCCTCCTCACAGTGTTCAGCTAAAGCTACAAGTTAGTGTAGTGCACAATGTTCAGCTAAAGCTACAAGTTAGTGTAGTGCGTCCTCCTCACAGTGTTCAGCTAAAGCAACAAATTAGTGTAGTGCGACCTCTGCACAGTGTTCAGCTAAAGCTACAAGTTCGTGTAATGCGTCTTCCTCACAGTGCTCAGCTAAAGCTACAAGTTAGTGTAGTGCGTCCTCCTCACAGTGTTCAGCTAAAGCTACAAGTTAGTGTAGTGCAACCTCTGAACAGTCTAAAGCTACCTGTAGAAGATTGATGGTGTTCTCATACTACAGCCAGGCAGTTGATTTTGCTAGCTGCAGTATCAGTGTATATATATATATACATCCCGGTTTTGTGCAGCTACATCTCACTGCAGGCCATTAGTATGTGTGGAAGGCCAACAAGGAGAGGCAGATAGTCACAAGCCAATAAAAGAGGGCAAGCAGGCTCTGTGTCTAAAGGCAAGAGTGCTGGTCTTGGACACGGTGCATCCTCATCAGCAAGTGGCTGTGGGTCACGCTTGTCCTTTTTTTCAGCAGCTGGCCATGTTGAGCTGCAACACGCGGAAGACTTGGTCGAGTGAATGACCAAGCCGTCCTCATCCTCCTCATCCTCTCTCACCCAGGCTCAGGGTACTTTGTCTGGCAAAGCAGCTGCCATTGCAGCCTCTTCCCTTGGCTCAATGGCATCAGTCACTCCTTCCCTAGCCCCGCCATGTCCTCCTGAGGAGACCCCCGAACTGTTTGACCACAGTGTTGGGTACATGCTCCAGGAGGATGCCCAGCGTTTTAAAGGCTCCAATGATGGTAATCAGCTAGAGGAAGGCAGTAATGTGAGCACAGACAGAGGGGGTGCCCAAGAAGGACAGCAATCTGGCAGTCATATTTCCCCTGCTGCAGCATACTGCCAGGTTTGCTCCAGTGATGAGGAGGGAGGGGATGATGAGGTTACTGACTCCACGTGGGTGCCTGGTAGGAGAGAGGAGGAGGAGGAGGCACATCACCAATGAAGATGCCCTCCAGGGGCCAGCTTAAGGGCGGCACACTGACTGCATCACACCGCAGAGCTCAGCATGTGCAGGGCGCTGCTGTCTCTCCGTGTTATTCCAAAAGTTCTTTGGTGTGGGCCTTTTTTGAGACGAGTGCATCAGATCGCACCGCTGCTATTTGCAACACGTCTTAAGCGTATCTTGCGTGGCCAAAACATCTCCCCCTTGGGCACCACATGCTTGACCAGACACATATTGACCTGCCATGCAGTTCTTTGCAAGCATACCTAAAAGACTCACACCAAAGAACAAAGAGGACCTCTCCTTGCTTCTCATCAGCTGGGATCTCCAACCCCACTATACCTTCAGTCCTCTCTGAGACCTGCACTGAGAGGAATGAAGGTGTAGAATTAGGTGTGTCACAGCCAAGTACTTGTGGGCAATCTGCTTTCGGTACACCGACGTCATATTGTACCAGGCAAATTTCCCTGCCCCAGCTGCTGCAGCGCAGAAAGAAGTTCGCTCCCAGCCATCCACATGCCCAGCAGTTGAATGCTAGCTTGGCAAAATTGCTAGCATTTCAACTGATACCTTTTCAGTTGGTAGACTCTGCCCCCTTCTGTGAGTTTGTGGAATGTGCGGTTCCTCAGTGGCAGATTCCCAAATGCCACTTTTTCTCACGGAAGGCGATTCCGGCTCTCTACTGGCATGTGGAAGGCAATGTCTTGGCCTCGCTGGACAGTGGTAAGGTGCATATTACCGCTGATTCATGGTCCAGCAGGCATGGACAGGTTTCACGGCACATTGGGTGACTCTGCTGTCAGCTGGGAAGGATGCAGGACAAGGTGCAGTAGTGTTGGAGGTTGTTCCGCCACCACGCCTCCAAAATACTACTACTGGTGATTCTGACACACCTCTCTCCTCCACCCCCTCCTCTACTTCTTCCTCCATGGCCTCTTCCTGTGATTTGTCCTCTGAACCAGTGGTGCTCCGTAGGCGTTCAAGGGGCTACGCAAGTACGCAGGCCAAAAGATGCCATGTGGTGCTTGAGCTGGTGTGCTTGGGGGACAGGAGCCACACTGGGGCATAGATTCTGTCAGCTCTGCAGGGGCAGGTTCAGAGGTGGTTGACGCCATGCCAGCTTAAGCCAGGAATGTTGGTTTGCGACAATGGCACCAACCTCCTCTCCACCCTCCAACAGGGACAACTGACCCATGTGCCCTGTTTGGCTCTCCTCCTTAACTTGGTGGTGCAGCGGTTCTTGGGCAGTACCTGGGCTTACAGGATGTCCTGAGGCAGGCCAGGAAAGTCTGTGTGCATTTCCGCCGGTCATATAATGCCAGTGCTCGGCTGGATGACCTCCAAAAGGAATTTAACCTGCCCAAGAACCGCCTAATCTGTGACATGCCCACCAGGTGGAGCGTAACGTTGGCCATGCTGCAGCGGCTGCACATGCAGCAGAGGGCCATCAATGAGTACCTGTGCGACTATGGCACCAGGACAGGGGAGCTTGTTTTTTTTCCCACGCCAGTGGGCCATGATCAGGGATGCATGCACTGTCCTGTCACCATTTGAGGAGGCCACGAGGATGGTGAGCAGTGACAGTGCATGCATCAGTGACACTGTCCCCCTTGTCCACCTGTTGGAGCCCACGCTGTGTGGAATAATGGACAGGGCACTTGAGGCAGAACAGAGGCAGGAAGAGGAGGACTTCCTTAGCTCTCAAGGCCCCCTTTATCCAGACAGTGTTCCTGCGTTCCCGCCGATCACACAGGAAGAGGAGGAGGAAGAGGATTGTGTCAGTAAGGAGGTGGAGCCTGGCACTCAGCATTAGCAGCAGTCTTTAAGGGGTCATTTACAGTCCCAAGAAAAACATGGACTTGTACGTGGCTGGGAGGAGGTGGCTGCGGATCATGTCGTCCTTAGTGAGCTAGAGGACTCCGGACCGAATGCCTCAGCAAACCTACGCTGCATGGCCTCCCTGATCCTGCAAAGCCTGCGGAAGGATCCTCGTATTTGTGGTATCAAGGAGAAGGAACAATACTGGCTGACAACCCTCCTTGATCCACGTTACAAGGGTAAGGTTGCAGACCTTATCTTGCCGTCACAGAGGGAGCAGAAGATGAAACATCTTCGGGAGGCCTTGCAGAAAGGTCTGTGCAACGCGTTCCCAGAGACTGGGAGGTTACAAACTCCTGTTTCAACGTGTTGCTGAGGCTTCGGTCAGTCAAAGAAAGAGCGGTGGAGAAGGTGGCCATCTGACCGATGCGTTCAGACAATGTTTTAGTCCGCAGCCCCAAGGTATGATTGGTTCCAGCAACCATCACCAGCGCCTGTTTTACATGGAGCAGGAATACCTAGGGGCAAGATCTGACTTGGACACCTTTCCCACCGAAAATCCTCTGGGTTACTGGGTCTTGAGGATGGATCACTGGCCAGAGCTTGCACAGTATGCAATTGAGCTACTGGCCTGTCCTGCATCCAGCGTTCTTTCGGAACGCACATTCAGTGCTGCTGGAGGCTTTGTAACCGATCACAGGGTGTGTCTGTCCACTGACTTGGTCAATCGACTGACCTTCATAAAAATGAATCAGTCTTGGATCACCACCAGCTACCAAGCACCTGATGCTGATGTAACCGAATACATTTTTTTGAAATGTCAGATCCCTTCAAAGACTGCCTATGCTGATGCTGAGTGACTATCCTGCTATACTGAGTAATTATCCTCTTCCTCCTCAATGATCATGATGATAGCTTGTAAGAACATTTTTGTTTCTGGGCGCCGTCAGTCCTGCCACCAGTGCCTAAGGCCCAATTTTTCACCCCCTGTTTAACAGGGGCATGTAATTACAATTTTTGATGCAATTCTTTGCAGCAGGGCTAGTTCCTGCGCTCCAACTAGAGTATCTGTGAGGGGTTGCAGTGTTGTAGCACCACCCCCACCACCAAAGGCCCAATTTTTCTGCCCCTGTTCAACAGGGGCATGTAATTACAATTCTTGATCTAATATTTCACAGCAGGGCCCTGTGAGGGCTTACAGTGTTGTGGACACAACAACACCTAAGGCCCAAATTTCTGCTGAGTATATAGGGCAGACCCCTACTTTCAAACATCCAACTTACAAACGACTCCTACTTGCAAACGCAAGGAGACAACAGGAAGCGAGATGAAATCTACCCCTAGGAAGGGAAATTCTCTCCTGTAAGAGTTAATATGGGAAAAACTTTTCTCCTTTCCACTGATGCTTTATCACCAATCCTTGTTTCACAAAAAAACCCCAAATTTTCAAAAAACATTTGTCATTGGGACAAAAAGTGAGGTGAAATCTTCTGAAGAGGAGCGCTGTCAGCAAAACAAATGTCACAGGGGTGATAACCCTTCCCTAGGTTTTCCAAAAAGCTTAAAATAGATTTTTTGGCTGGAGCTAAAAACTTTAAAAATGTACCAGTTCAAAATGACAAACAGATTCTACTTAACAACAAACTTACAGTCCATGTCTTGTTTGCACCGCCTGTATACTGCTGTTCAGAGTATATAAGGCCTGGGGGTGCGGGGTTCCCCTTAATATCCATACAAGACCCAAAGGGCCTAGTAATGGACTGGGGGGTACCCATGCCATTTGTCTCACTGATTTTCATCCATATTCCCAGGACCCGACATTACATTAAAGCAGCAAGCAGTTTTAAATGACTTTTTTCCTTTAAAAATGACATTTTGGGCAGGGACTGTTCTAAGCACGGGAAACACGCACCACTTTACAGGCATACTATAGACACCCCACAGGTACGATATTTAAAGGAATATTTCATGTTTTTGGGGTTTTTTTTTCCTTTGCTATCAGTTTTTAAAATATTTTTTTCCTCCTTTTTTCTGACACTTTTTAAACACCCTTTTTTTCTGCTAATTAAGGGGAGTGGTTAATTGTTCACAGGTGTATAAAAGTGTCTATACAAACTCCCCTGGAGCTTGCTCCCAGCTGATGGTGGCTTGCATGTGGATTTTGTGAACACAAGTGGAATTTAGAACTGAAGTGGATAGTTAAAAACTAGGAGCTGTGCTTTTGACTGCTTCTGCTTGCAAGTGTTGTTTTTGGGGTTTTTTTTTTCCCTTTGCTATCAGTTTTTAAAATACTATTTTTTCCTCCTTTTTTCTGACACTTTTTAAACACCCTTTTTTTTCTGCTAATTAAAGCAGGAGTCCGGCGACCAATCTTTTTTTTTTTTTTTTTTTTTAGGTCATTGAGACACTTTGCTAACCCCAAAATAATACTCACAGTTTGGGTGTAATATTTCCGCCTCTGTCTGTTTTCGTACTGAAGAATAACTTAATAAATGTGATGCTGGCTGTTTCCATCTTGCTTGTGGGCATGTGAAGCCCACAAGCATTGATTTCCTGGATGCTGTTCATTCACAGCTTGTGGAAGCCTGACACTAAGCTCCCAGGAGACAGTGCGGCACCGGGGAAAGGCAATAAACACGCCTACTCAGATGGGAGGAGAGACAGGAAGTGCCACAATAAAGTACAATATAAAGGTAATTACAGCGATAAAAATTTTTTTTTCGTGCGGCATTTGAACATCTATGCAATTAACTGAAGGGGGTAAGATTAAGTTAAAAATTTGAGTGGAACCCCCATTTAAGGGGAGTGGTTAATTGTTCACAGGTGTATAAAAGTGTCTATACAAACTCCCCTGGAGCTTGCTCCCAGCTGATGGTGGCTTGCATGTGGATTTTGTGAACACAAGTGGAATTTTGAACTAAAGTGGAGAGTTAAAAACCAGGATCTGAAAACAGTCTTCTAATGTGTAAGTAACATCTTAAACTTCCCTTAAGTAATTGTATTATAACTGGGAAATGAGTGCTAGCAGGGTTAAAGGTTTTGCTCAGTGCACAGTGTGCCACATGTATGCAAAATTGGTGCAACAGCTCCAGGATGAATACCGCTGTGACAGATGTGAGCAGGTTGCCCTTCTGGAAGCTCGCATTAGAGATCTGGAGGAGCAAGTTGCAACACTGGGCAGAAAGGACAACCTTGAAGGGGGTCCTCTGCTCGCTGAGCAGGTGGTCAGTAGGGTTCATGTGGAGGGTGGAGGGGCAAGTCAGGATTATTAGATAGGAAGATGGGTTAATGTAGTTAGAGGGAGTGGAAGGGGCTCACAGAATAGGAAGGCCAGTCCTGTGTTTGTGCATCAAAACAAATTTGCCAAGTTGGGTGAAGATGTGGAGGTGGCAAACACAGAGGTGGCAGCCCTACATGTCACTGCTACCCCTAACAGCCGGGAGAGCAGCCCATCTAGTAGAGGTGGTGAGGGGAGTGCAGGTAGGCCTAGACAGTTGGTTGTAATAGGGGATTCTATAATTAGAAGGACTGATAGAATAATTTGTCGCCAGGATTGCCTCAACCGAATGGTTTGCTGTCTCCCTGGTGCTAGGGTTCGGCATGTGGTGGACCGGGTGGATAAATTACTGGGAGGGGCTGGGCATGACCCAGCTGTCTTGGTCCACGTTGGAACCAATGACAGTATACATGGAAGGTGGAGGCTCCTTAAGAATCAATTTAAAGAACTAGGCTGCAAGTTGAAGGGAAGGACCTCCAAGGTGATATTCTCTGAAATATTGCCTGTGCCATGCGCAACACAGGAAAGGCAGTTGGTGATTAGAGAGCTGAATGCATGGCTAAAGACCTGGTGTAGGGAGGAGGGATTTGGGTTTCTAGAGCACTGGGCTGACTTTCCATTGGGGTGCAACCTATATGCTAAAGACGGTTTGCACTTGAATGGAAGGGGGTCTGCTGTGCTGGGGGAGAGGTTTATGGAAAGGCTGAAGGAGTATTTAAATTAGGATTGAGGGGGGAGGGTGAACTAGAATTACATCAAGAAGACAGGTCAGTTAGGGGCCAGACATTAATGGAGGGTGGAATGGGGATAGATGGGGGGAGGGTTATGGCAGGTGACAAGAAATTTCCCATGTTGCAAACAGCCATTGGAAACGGTAGTGCCATTTGTACTACTAAAAATTATATGAAAAACACCAGAGCAAAATTTAATAATGCATTAAAGTATTTGTTCACCAATGCCAGAAGTCTGCCAAGCAAAATAGGTGAGTTGGAAGCTCTGGTGCATGAGGTGAACTATGATGTAATCGGTATTGCTGAAACTTGGCTTCAATCCTCACATGACTGGGCTATTAATATTCCTGGATATGCACTCTTTTGGAGAGACAGGGTAAAAAGGAAAGGTGGCGGGTTCTGTCTCTATGTGAGAAGTGATCTCAAATAGAGAAAGGGGACCTGATTGATGGAGAGTGTGATGAGTCTGAAGCATTATGGGTGGAACTGCATATAGATGTGCGTAGTTCAAAGTTAATCATTGGAGTTTGTTATAGACCACCCAACGTTAACGAGGAGGTGGAGACTCAGGTCCTTGCACAGATGGAAAGGGCTGGGACGGTGATAATAATGGGGGATTTTAAGTACCCAGAAATTGACTGGAGTAATGGCACTGCTGGGACAGTTAAAGGCAAAAATTTATAAACCTAGTACAGGACAATTTTATGGTCCAGTTTATTGAGGCCCCAACTAGGAATGAATCTCTGTTGGACCTGGTAATCTCAAACCATGCAGAGCTTATTACTAATGTTCACACAAAGGAACACCTGGGTAGCAGTGATCATAACATGATTTCATTTGATGTTAGCTGTAAACAAGAGATACATACGGGAAAGATAAAAACACTTAACTTCAAGAGAGCAAATTTTCCAAGGATGAGGGCTGCTCTCCAGGACTTAGACTGGGAGGGAATATTGGCATCGATAAACACAGAACAGAAATGGGAATTCTTCAAAAAGACTGTTTGGGACCTCACTGCAAAGTATATTCCCATGGGCAATAAGTTTAAAAGGCTAAAAATAAAACATATGTGGCTCACGGTCAAAGTTAGAAAAATTATAAACAATAAGAAAAGAGCTTTTAAAAAATATAAAAATGAAGGAACACTAGTGTCATTTAAATGCTACAAAAAATTTAACAGAATATGTAAAAAGGAAATCAAGGATGCAAAAATTCAAAATGAACAACAGATCGCAAAAAATAGTAGGACAAACCCCAAAAATTTCTTCAAATATATTAATAGTAAAAAGGTCAGGTCTGAGCATGTAGGCCCTTTGCAAAATAATCAAGAGTGGGTGACTGGGGACAAGGAGAAAGCTAATTTATTAAATACTTTCTTCAGCTCTGTGTATACAAAAGAGCATGGGGGAGCTCATGTCCATAATGGGGTGGTATTGACACAGCCCCGAATGATCCACAATGGCTCAAAAGTGATATGGTCCATAAATATTTAGACAGAATAAAGGTGGATAAAGCACCTGGACCTGATGGCATCCACCCAAGGATCCTAAAAGAATTGAGCTCTGTAATTTCAAAGCCACTGTATCTAATTTTTAGGGACTCATTAATGACGGGAATAGTACCACTGGATTGGTGCAGGGCGAACGTGGTGCCTATATTTAAAAAGGGATCAAAGTCTTTACCAAGTAACTATAGACCTGTTAGTTTAACTTCTATAGTCGGGAAGATACTGGAGCATTTAATAAAAGACCACATAGACGAGTTCTTGCTGGAAAAAACATTTTAAGCAACAGACAGCATGGATTCATGAAAGACAGAAGTTGTCAGACAAACCTGATTTCTTTTTATGAAGAGGTAAGTAAAACCTTGAGCAGAGAGGTGGCTGTGGACATGGTATACTTGGATTTTGCAAAAGCGTTCGATACAGTTCCGCATACATGGCTCATGTGTAAGTTAAAGTCTACAGGCTTGGAAATATCAGTTTGTAAATGGATAAAAAACTGGGTAAAAGACAGAATTCAGAGAGTAGTGGTTAATGATTCTTACTCTGAATGGTCTAGGGTTATCAGTGGTGTACCCCAAAGTTCAGTGCTGGAACCCTTACTCTTTAATATCTTTATAAATGATATTGGGTCTCTGATCAAAAGTAACATTTCTGTCTTTGCAGATGACACCAAGCTATGCAGTGGAATAACGTCCTTACAGGATGTCTCCAATTATTTACAAGCTGACCTCAATGCACTGTCTGATTGGGCGTCTATGTGGCAGATGAGGTTTAATGTTGAGAAATGTAAAGTTATGCACTTGGGGGCTAAGAATATGCATGCATCATGCATACTAGCGGGAGTACAACTGGGGGAATCCATAGTGGAGAAGGATCTGGGGGTTTTGGTAGATCATAAGCTCAATAATAGCATGCAATGCCAAGCTGCGGTTTCCAAAGCGAGCAAAGTCCTTTCTTGTATTAAGAGAGGTATGGACTCTAGAGAGAGAGAGATCATGTTGCCCCTGTTTAAATCATTAGTAAGACCTCATCTGGAATATGCAGTTCAGTTTTGGGCACCAGTTCTCAAAAAGAATATCGGGGAACTGGAGAAAGTGCAGAGAAGGGCAACCAAACTGATAAGAGGCATGGGGGAGCTCAGCTATGAGGAAAGATTAGAGGAACTGAATTTATTCACTCTTGAGAAGAGGAGAATAAGGGGGGATATGATCAACATGTTCAAATATATAAGGGGTCCATATAGTGAACTTGGTGTTGAGTTATTCACTTTGTGGTCAACACAGAGGACAAGGGGCACGGGCACTCCTTATGACTGGAGGAAAAGAGATTTCATCTCCAAATACGGAAAGGTTTCTTCACAGTAAGAGCTGTGAAAATGTGGAATAGACTCCCGCCAGAGGTGGTTCTGGCCAGCTCAGTAGATTGCTTTAAGAAAGGCCTGGATACTTTCCTAAATGTACATAATATAACTGGGTACTAGCATTTATAGGTAAAGTTGATCCAGGGAAAATCTGATTGCCTCTTGGGGGATCAGGAAGGAATTTTTTCCCCTGCTGTAGCAAATTGGAGCATGCTCTGCTGGGGTTTTTTGCCTTCCTCTGGATCAACTGTGGGTATAGAATTGGGTATATTGGATTGGACAATATTTTTTTTTTTTTGGTTGAACTGGATAGACTTGTGTCTTTTTTCAACCTGACTAACTATGTAACTATGTAACAATTTTTCAGCCCTCAGTGCCAAGGTCTGATCGGTTCAAGCAACCATTGCCAGCATCTGCATTACTTGGTGCAGGAATATCTAGGTGCAAGAGCAGACTTGGAGACCTTTCCAACAGAGCATCCACTGGGTTACTGGGTCTTGAGGATGGACCACTGGCCACACCTAGCTCAATAAGCAATTGAACTACTGGCCTGTCCTGCATCCAGCATTCTTTCTGAGTGCACATTCAGTGCTGCTGGAGGGTTTGTAAGGATCATAGAGTGCACCTGTTCACAGACTCCATTGATAGGCTCACTTTCATAAAAATCAATCAGTCTTGGATCAGCAGCAGCTATCAAGCACCTGATGCTTATGTAACTGATTGATTTTTCTATGGATTTCTATGGATGTGGGATCCCTTGAAGACTGCCTATGCTGAGTGACTATCCTATTCCTCCTCAATCTTGATGATGCTAGCTTCCAACAATATTTTTGGTTTAGGGCACCACCACCACTGCCTAAGGCCCAATTTTTCTGTCCCTGTTTAACAGGGGCATGTAATTACAATTTTTGATCCAATATTTCACAGCAGGGTCCGTTCCTGCGCCCCTGTCCCAGCAGCAGAAAAAAAGGACAAGCGTGCCCCACGGCCACCTGCAGGAGATGCACCATGTCCATGACCAGCACTGTGGACTGTAGACACAGAGCCTGCTTGCCCTCTTTTAGTGGCCTGTGAGCATCTGCCTCTCCTTGGTGGCCTTCTGGACATGATGGGGATTTTGTTTTGCAACACCACACTACACTGTATTGTGAACACCACCAGAAAAGTAGTAGCAACTGCACTATGGGTGCACGGTACTGTGTACACCAACAGAAGTGAAATAACAACTATGGGTGTACTGTATTGTGTATACCACCAGAAAAGTAGTAGCACTAGGGGTGCACGGTACTGTGTACTGCGTACACTGCCTGAAGTATATTAGAAAAAGTACACCAGGAACAGCCTGCAGTCAGATATAGCTAAACTGTATGCAGTGGATATATATATATATATATATATATATATATATATATATATATATATGAGACTGTCTGTGTATATATATATATATTAAATACACTGCAGCTAACTAAATAACATGCCTGCCTTAAGTATATTAGAAACAGTACACCGGGAACGGCCTGCAGTCAGATATAGCTAAATTGGATACAGTGGATATATATACAGTATATAAGAGACTGTCTGTGTGTGTGTGTATATATATATATATATTAAATAGACTGCAGCTAACTGAATAACTTGCCTGCCTGCTCAATCTAAATGACACTCTCTCTCCGTCCACGCCAACAACACACTACACAGGGCCGACGTGCAGGCAGCCTTATATAGTGTGGGGCGTGGACTTACTCCCCCCGAGCCATGATTGGCAAAAGGCACCCTGCCTTTGGCCAATTATGGCCCTCTTAGCTGAGGGCGCTGGGATTGGCCAAAGCATGCAGGTCATGGTGCATACTTTGTCCAATCATCATACAGCAATGCATTGCACTCCCACAGTGCATTATGGGCCGTTACGCGCCGCTCGAATTTGGCGCAAACAGACCATAATTAGGGATGGACTTTATGTTCGGGTCGAACATGAGTTCGACTCAAACATTGGCTGTTCACCCGTTCGCCGAATAGCGAACAATTTGGGGTGTTCGCTGCAAATTCGAAAGCCGGGGAACACCCTTTAAAAGTCTATGGGAGAAATCAAAAGTGCTAATTTTCAATTTTTGTTAATATGCAAGTTATTGTCATAAAAAGTGTTTGGGGACCTGAGTCCTCCCCCAGGGGACATTTATCAATGCAAAAAAAAGTTTTAAAAATGGCCATTTTTTTCAGAAGCAGTGATTTTAATAATGCTTAAAGTGAAACAATAAAAGTGTAATATTCCTTTAAATTTCATACCTGGGGGGTGTCTATAGTATGCCTTTAAAGTGGCCCATGTTTCCCGTGTTTAGAACAGTCTGACAACAAAATGACATTTCTAAAGGAAAAAAAGTCATTTAAAACTACTCGCGACTATAATGAATTGTCGGTCCGGCAATACACATAACAGTTCATTAATAAAAACAGCATGGGATTCCCCCACAGGGGAACCCCGAACCAAGATTAAAAAAAAAAAATGCGTGGGGGTCCCCATAAATTCCATACCAAGCCCTTCAGGTCTGGTATGGATATTAAGGGGAACCCCACGCCAAAATAAAAAAAAAAGGTGTGAGAGTCCCCTTCAAAATCCATACCAGACCCTTCAGGTCTGGTATGGATTTTAAGGGGAACCCCGTGCCAAAATTAAAAAAAAATGGTGTGGGGTCCCCCCAAAAATCCATACCATCCTCACAACCCTTGCCCGGTGGTTGTGGGGGTCTGCAGGCGGGGGGCTTATCAGAATCTGGAAGCCCCCTTTAACAAGGGGACCCCCAGATCCCGGCCCCCCCATTTGAAATGGAAACGGGTACATTGTACCCTTACCATTTCACAAAAAAAGTGTGAAAATGGTAAAAAAAAACAACAAACCGTGGGAGAAGTCCTTTATTAAAAAATAAAAAAATAAAACTGTCCCATATAGTCCATTCATCTCCGCCGATGGACCAAAAAAAAAATAAAGAAGATCTGCCTCCATGGGAGGCACACGCCATATGACGCGTCCTCACAGGTGACAGCTCTTTAAAACTGTGGGCGGGGCCACACAGTATCGTTGCCTGGTGACCCCGCCCCCCTCTGATGCATGGGGACATCCCTATGGCTTCCCCGTAGCGTCAGAGGGGGCGGGGCCACCCGGTCCGCCCCCTCTGACGCACAGGGGCATCCCTATGGCTTTCCCATAGTGTCAGAGGGGGGCAGACCGGGCTACCCGTTACCATTTCAAACAGGGGGTCGGGATCTGGGGGTCCCCTTGTTAAAGGGGGCTTCCAGATTCCAATAAGTCCCCCGCCCGCAGACCCCCACAACCCATAAATATTGGGACATCGATACAATTCTAATCTTTTTGACTCTATACACCACCACAATGGATTTGAAATGAAACAAACAAGATGTGCTTTAACTGCAGACTTTCAGCTTTAATTTGAGGGTATTTACATCCAAATCAGGTGAACGGTGTAGGAATTACAACAGTTTGTATATCTGCCTCCTACTTTTTAAGGGACCAAAAGTAATGGGACAATTGGCTGCTCAGATGTTCCATGGCCAGGTGTGTTTTTCCCTTATTATCCCATTTACAAGGAGCAGATAAAAGGTCCCGAGTTCATTTCAAGTATGCTATTTGCATTTGGAATCTGTTGCTGTCAACTCTCAATATGAGATCCAAAGAGCTGTCACTATCAGTGAAGCAAGCCATCATTAGGCTGAAAAAACAAAACAAACCCATCAGAGAGATAGCAAAAACATTAGGTGTGGCCAAACCAACTGTTTGGAACATCCTTAAAAAGAATGAATGCACTGGTGAGCTCAGCAACACCAAAAGACCCGGAAGACCACGGAAAACAACTGTGGTGGGTGACCGAAGAATTCTTTCCCTGGTGAAGTAAACACCCTTCACAACAGTTGGCCAGATCAAGAACACTCTCCAGGAGGTAGGTGTATGTGTGTCAAAGTCAACAATCAAAAGAAGACTTCACCAGAGTGAATACAGAGGGTTCACCACAAGATGTAAACCATTGGTGAGCCTCAAAAACAGGAAGGCCAGATTAGAGTTTGCCAAACAACATCTAAAAAAGCCTTAACCGTTCTGGAACAACATCCTATGGACAGATGAGATCAAGATCAACTTGTACCAGAGTGATGGGAAGAGAAGAGTATGGAGAAGGAAAGGAACTGCTCATGAGCCAAAGCATACCACCTCATCAGTGAAGCATGGTGGTGGTAGTGTCATGGTGTGGGCATGTACGGCTGCCAATGGAACTGGTTCTGTTGTATTTATTGATGATGTGACTGCTGACAAAAGCAGCAGGATGAATTCTAAAGTGTTTCTGGCAATATTATCTGCTCATATTAAGCAAAATGCTTCAGAACTCATTGGACGACACTTCACAGTGCAAATGGACAATTACCCAAAGCATACTGCGAAAGCAACCAAAGAGTTTTTTAAGGGAAAGAAGTGGAATGTTATGCAATGGCCAAGTCAATCACCTGACCTGAATCCGATTTGAGCATGCATTTCAGTTGCTGAAGACAAAACTGAAGGGAAAATGCCCCAAGAACAAGCAGGAACTGAAGACAGTTGCAGTAGAGGCCTGGCAGAGTATCACCAGGGATGAAACCCAGCGTCTAGTGATGTCTATGCATTCCAGACTTCAGGCTGTAATTGACTGCAAAGGATTTGCAACCAAGTATTAAAAAGTGAAAGGATGATTGTTAATCTGTCCCATTACTTTCGATCCCTTAAAAAGTGGGAGGCACATATACAAACTGTTGTAATTCCTACACCGTTCACCTGATTTGGATGTAAATGCCCTCAAATTAAAGCTGAAAGTCTGGAGTTACAGCACATCTTGTTTGTTTCATTTCAAATCCATTGCGGTGGTGTATAGAGCCAAAAAGATTAGAATTGTGTCAACGTCCCAATATTTATGGACCTGTCTGTGATATAGATATAGATATATATATATATATATATATATATATATATATATATATATATATATATATATATATAGATATAGAAATTTTCCACATTTTGTCATGTTATAACCAAAATCGTTAATGTATTTTATAGGGATTTCATGTGAAAGACCAACACAAAGTGACACATAGTTGTGAATCTCAGTATAAATACAGCTTTTCTGTGAAGCCCTCAGAGGTTTGTTAGAGAACCTTAGTGAACAAACAGCATTATGAAGGCCAAGGAACACACCAGGTGGGTCAGTGATAAAGTTGTGGAGAGGTTTAAAGCAGGGTTAGGTTATAAAAAAATATCCCGAGCTTTGAACATCTCACAGAGCACTTTTCAATCCATCATCCGAAAATGGAAAGAGTATGGCAGAACTGCAAATCTAACTGCATGGCTGTACACCTAAACTGACCAGCCGGGCAAGGAGAGCATTAACCAGAGAAGCAGCCAAGAGGCCCATGGTAGTTCTGGAGGAGCTGCAGAGATCCACAGCTCAGAATCTGTCCACAGGACAGGACAACTTTTAGTTGTGCACTCCACAAATCTGGCCTTTATGGAAGAGTGTCAAGAAGAAAGCCATTGTTAAAGAAAAATCATAAGAAGTCCCATTTGCTGTGTCCCCCACATGCTTCTCACAAACAGCAAACATGTGAAAGAAGGTGCTCTGGTTGCATGAGACCAAAATGTAACTTTTTGGTCTAAAGCAAAATGCTATGTGTGGTGAAAAACTAACACTGAACATCACCCTAAACACACAATGGCAGCATTATGTTGTGGGGATGCTTTTTTTCGGCAGTGACAGGGAAGCTGGTCAGAGTTGATGGGAAGATGGATGGAGCTAAATACAAGGCAATCTTAGAAGAAAACCTGTTAGAGTCTGCAAAAGACTTGAGACTGGGGTGAAAGTTCACCTTCCAGAAGGACAATGAACCGCAACGATGTGGGCTGCAAGTGGATTGTTCCTCCAAATACAGCCCATCTCCCAACAACCCATTGTGTCATTCGTGTAACTGGGCGGGAGCGAAGTGTCCTGTATTTGGAGGATACCGAAAAAGGTGAAGTAATTATGTTTGACAGAATTAAATACTGTCTAAAATAAACTGGAATTGGGTATGGTGTAGTTGAGGGCAACTTGATAACGGGGGTGGAGCGCCTAAAATGCGAACTGCCCGCCCATCACCCTGTTCCCTGTGTTGTGATTCAGCGTAGAGGACGGCCATTTAACGCCGACACTTGGTATTTCAGCGGGTCCAGCTGCATGTGTTTTGGCTACTGCTCTGTCTGTTTAGCATTTATCTCCCTGACATGACTTACAGATGACATTTCCCTCTTTGCTGGAAGCTGCACATCTCTGGTTTTAAATGTAATTATAGATGTTGTTTCCTAATAAATGCGATGTTTCATTAATCCTGTGCCCTGGCAACTTTGTTTCTTTTGCATGCAACTATGGATGCCTCCCTGATCTGATGGGCTTGGAGCTGCAGATTGTGTATAATCTTCTGTCTGACCTATCTGCTGAAGAATTGTATATCTGCCCACATGAGCCTTCCATCTGTGGGCTCTACCCCCTATGAACTTCAGCATATAAGGTATGGACTCATGATCATCAAGACTTTCTTTGTTTTTTACTCCAAGCGGATCTCCTCAGTCCTATTTAGGCTTCATCATTTTAGATTTTCCAACACCCACTGTGAGCGCTGGGTATTGCTTGTTTGTTTAAGTTTCACTTCACACAGTGGAAATTCTATCCCAAGCTGCACAAGTAGTTGTGCATAAATGCTTTACATTATACTGTATTTATGGCACCTTATTAGAAGTGGTTCTCAATTTTTTCCCTCACAATATGGAATATTATGCCCCAGGTTCCCTTCATAACTAATATTCCACACCTACCTATGAAAGCTCCCCTTCACAGTTAACTCAAAACTTACAAAAGCCTTACATAGTCATACACCAATCCTATGTGGCAATTATAGAGGCAAAATAATAAAATACTGTTTACCCTATACAGTGTCTGTGCAAATTGCATACGTAGTATGAGCATGTGGCAAACATTACTCGTGGATTCCCAGGCCATTATCTGTCGAGACATTATGCTAGATACTATAATAAGAGCCCTGGGGGCACTTTGTTTATACCTATAGACAGGTATTTGCCTCATTGGAGAGGGAGTTCCACTAGGAGGGAAATATCAAAACTCGAAACACAGTGGATAAATAACCTCGAAACTTACAGACTGCAAGGTTTAAATGTTGATTGGGACATCAACTGTATTATTAATAGCTCAATCTTGGTGACTATTTAAAGCTTTGGTGTGTGATGCTGCCTCATGGCCACCCCCCCGATGATGTCAGCTGTGATGAAACATGTCGGGTGGGGCCAATTTAGATGACGCAATCTCTCAAGCCAGGACCCAGAAGTGGGCTGGTGTGGAGCTTGAGGAGAAAATTTGTTCTATGAAATGCTACTGGTTATAGAATTTTTAACGTTTTAACTAAATCAGTATACCTGCCTACTACACCATGAGAGTTTTTTTCTACCCATCTTTGATTTTTCGGGGGATGCTTTGAGTGACATGAGTATGGAAGGTCCTATGGAGAGCTATTGATTTCCCAGCTTTGATCACATTAAGAGCGTGTTCTGACCATCTGTCATAGGTGGTCTCACCATCTGGTAAGGTGGATCTACAGTGCCTTGGAAAAATATTCACACCCCTTGAAATTTTCCACATTTTGTTATGTTACATTTTACAGTATGTGATAGACCAACACAAAGTGACAAATAATTGTGAAGTGAAAGGAAAATGATAAATGGTTTTCAAATTTTTTTACAATTAAATATCTGAAAAGTTTGACGTGCATTTGGATTCAGCCCCCTTTACTCTGATACCCCTAACTAAAATCTAGTGGAACCAATTGCCTTCAGAAGTCACCTAAATAGAGTTAACCTGTGTGTAATTTAATCTCAGTGTAAATACAGCTGTTCTGTGAAGCCCTCAGAGGTTTGTTAGAGAACCTTAGTGAACAAACAGCATCATGAAGGCCAAGGAACACACCAGACCGGTCAGAGGTAAAGTTGTGGAGAAGTGCTGTTCAATCCAGCATCCGAAAATGGTAAGAGTGTGGCACAACTTCAAACCTACCAAGACATGGCCGTCCACCTAAACTGACAGGCCGGGCAAGGAGAGTAAAAATCAGAGAAGCAGCCAAGAGGCCCATGGTAGCTCTAAAGGAGCTACAGAGATCCACCGCTCAGGTGGGAGAATCTGTAAACAGGAAAACTATTAGTCGTGCACTCCACAAATATTGCCTTTATGGAAGAGTGGCAAGAATAAAGCCATTGTTGAAAGAAAGCCATAAGTAGTCCCGTTTGCAGTTTGCCAGAAGCCATGTAGGGGATACAGAAAACATGTGAAAGAAGGTGCTCTGGTCAGATGAAACCAAATATGAACTTTTTGGCCTAAAAGCAAAACGCTATGTATGACGGAAAACTAACAGTGAAAATCACCCTGAACACACCATCCCCACTGTAAAACATGAAACATGATCCCCATGACTAAGCTCTGGGGGATGGAGTGAAACACGTTGGGGGCATGGCCTTGTCGGAGTCCAGGCTGAGGTTGCCACTCTATTCATTGCAGCAGGACATCATAGATGTGCGACTTCCAGGGGTCACACATCCTTCCTTGAACCCACCGTGAAACATGGTGGTGACAGCATCATATTGTGGGGATGCTTTTCTTCAGCAGGGACAGGGAAGCTGGTCGGAGTTGATGGGAAGATGGATGCAGCCAAATACAGGGCAATCTTAGAAGAAAACCTCTTAGAAACTTCAAAAGATGAGACTGTGGCGGAAGTTCACCTTCCAGAAGGACAAGGACCCTAAACATACAGCCAGAGCTACAATGCAATGGTTTAGATCAAAGCATATTCATGTGTTAGAATGGCCCAGTCAAAGTCCAGGCCTAAATCCAATTAAGAATCTTTGGCAAGACTTGCTGTACAGGTGCTTTCCATCCAATCTGACAAAGCTTGGGCTATTTTTCAAAGAAGAATGGATAGAAACTGGCTAAAAGACAGAATTCAGAGAGTAGTGGTTAATGATTCTTACTCTGAATGGTCCAAGGTTATCAGTGGTGTACCCCAAGGTTCAGTGCTGGGACCCTTACTCTTTAATATCTTTATAAATGATATTGGGTCTCTGATCAAAAGTAACATTTCTGTCTTTGCAGATGACACCAAGCTATGCAGTGGAATAACGTCCTTACAGGATGTCTCCAATTTACAAGCTGACCTCAATGCACTGTCTGATTGGGCGTCTATGTGGCAGATGAGGTTTAATTGTTGAGAAATGTAAAGTTATGCACTTGGGGGCTAAGAATATGCATGCATCATACATACTAGGGGGAGTACAACTGGGGTAATCCATAGTGGAGAAGGATCTGGGGGTTTTGGTAGATCATAAGCTCAATAATAGCATCCAATGCCAAGCTGCGGTTTCCAAAGTGAGCAAAGTCCTTTCTTGTATTAACCACTTCAGCCCTGGAAGGATTTACCTTCCTGACCAGAGCACTTTTTACAATTTGGCACTGCATCACTTTAACTGCTAATTACGCGGTCATGCAATGCTGTACCCAAACAAAATTTGCGTCCTTTTCTTCCCACAAATAGAGCTTTCTTTTGATGGTATTTGATCACCTCTGCGGTTTTTATTTTTTGCGTTATAAACGGAAAAAGACCGAAAATTTTGAAAAAAATGATATTTTCTATTTTTGTTATAAAAAAATCCAATAAACTCAATTTTAGTCATACATTTAGGCCAAAATGTATTCGGTCACATGTCTTTGGTAAAAAAATGTCAATAAGTGTATATTTATTGGTTTGCGCACAAGCTAGGGTACATTTTCTGGAATTTACACAGCTTTTAGTTTATGACTGCCTATGTCATTTCTTGAGGTGCTAAAATGGCAGGGCAGTACAACCCCCCCCCAAATGACCCCATTTTGGAAAGTAGACACCCCAAGGAAATTGCTGAGAGGCATGTTGAGCCCATTGAATATTATTTTTTTTGTCCCAAGTGATTGAATAATGACAAAAAAAAAAAATTACAAAAAGTTGTCACTAAATGATATATTGCTCACACAGGCCATGGGCATATGTGGAATTGCACACCAAAATACATTTAGCTGATTCTCCTGAGTACGGGGATACCACATGTGTGGGACTTTTTGGGAGCCTAGCCGCGTACGGGGCCCTGAAAACCAATCACCGCCTTCAGGATTTCTAAGGGCGTAAATTTTTTATTTCACTCCTCACTACCTATCACAGTTTTGAAGGCCATAAAATGCCCAGATGGCACAAAACCCCCCCAAATGACCCCATTTTGGAAAGTAGACACCCCAAGCTATTTGCTGAGAGGCATGTTGAGTCCACGGAATATTTTATATTTTGACACAAGTTGCGGGAAATTGACAAATTTTTTTTTTTTGCACAAAGTTGTCACTAAATGATATATTGCTCACACAGGCCATGGGCATATGTGGAATTGCACCCCAAAATACATTTAGCTGCTTCTCCTGAGTATGGGGATACCACATGTGTGGGACTTTTTGGAAACCTAGCCGCGTACGGGTCCCCGAAAACCAATCACCGCCTTCAGGATTTCTAAGGGTGTAAATTTTTGATTTCACTCTTCACTGCCTATCACAGTTTCGGAGACCATGGAATGCCCAGGTGGCACAAACCCCCCCAAATGACCTCATTTTGGAAAGTAGACACCCAAGCTATTTGCTGAGAGGCATGGTGAGTATTTTGCAGCTCTCATTTGTTTTTGAAAATGAAGAAAGACAAGAAAAAACATTTTTTTTCTTTTTTCAATTTTCAAAACTTTGTGACAAAAAGTGAGGTCTGCAAAATACTCACTATACCTCTCAGCAAATAGCTTGGGGTGTCTACTTTCCAAAATAGGGTCATTTGGGGGAGGGTTTGTGCCACCTGGGCATTACATGGCCTCCGAAACTGTGATAGGCAGTAAAGAGTGAAATCAAAAATTTACGCCCTTAGAAAGCCTGAGGGCGGTGCTTGGTTTTCGGGGTCCCGTAAGCGGCTAGGCTCCCAAAAAGTCTCACACATGTGGTATCCCCGTACTCAGGAGAAGCAACAGAATGTATTTTGGGGTGTAATTTCACATATTCCCATGGCATGTTTGAGCAATATATAATTTAGTGACAACTTTGTGCAAAAAAAAAATTTGTCTCTTTCCTGCAACTTGTGTCACAATATAAAATATTCCATGGACTCGACATGCCTCTCAGCAAATAGCTTGGGGTGTCTACTTTCCAAAATGGGCCATTTGGGGGGGTTTGAACTGTCCTGGCATTTTATGCACAACATTTAGAAGCTTATGTCACACATCACCCACTCTTCTAACCACTTGAAGACAAAGCCCTTTCTGACACTTTTTGTTTACATGAAAAAATTTTTTTGTTTTGCAAGAAAATTACTTTGAACCCCCAAACATTATATATTTTTTTAAAGCAAATGCCCTACAGATTAAAATGGTGGGTGTTTCTTTTTTTTTCACACAGTATTTGCGCAGCGATTTTTTGGGGGGAAAAAACACACTTTTTTACATTTTAATGCACTAAAACACACTATATTGCCCAAATGTTTGATGAAATAAAAAAGATGATCTTAGGCCGAGTACATGGATACCAAACATGACATGCTTTAAAATTGCGCACAAACGTGCAGTGGCAACAAAATAAATACATTTTGAAAAGCCTTTACAGGTTACCACTTTAGATTTACAGAGGAGGTCTACTGCTAACATTGCTGCCCTCGATCTGACCTTCGCGGAGATACCTCACATGCATGGTGCAATTGCTGTTTACATTTGACGCCAGACCGACGCTTGCGTTCGCCTTAGCGCGAGAGCGGGGGGGACAGGGGTGCTTTTTTTTTTCTTTATTATTTTTTTGCTTTTTTATCTTATTTTTAAACTGTTCCTTTCATTTTTTTTTTTAATCATTTTTATTGTTATCTCGGGGAATGTAAATATCCCCTATGATAGCAATAGGTAGTGACAGGTACTCTTTTTTGAAAAAAATGGGGTCTATTGGACCCTAGATCTCTCCTCTGCCCTCAAAGCATTTGACCACACCAAGATCGGTGTGATAAAATGCTTTCCCAATTTCCCAATGGCGCTGTTTACATCCGGCGAAATCTAAGTCATGAAATGCTCGTAGCTTGCGGTTTCTTAGGCCATAGAGATGTTTGGAACCACTCTGGTCTCTGATCAGCTCTATGGTCAGCTGGCTGAATTACCGGCTGCATTCTCAGGTTCCCTGTTGAGACAGGAGAGCCAGAGAAAAACGCAGAAGATGGAGGGGGGGGGCATTCCCTCCCACTGCTTGTAAAAGCAGTCTAGAGGCTAATTAGCTGCTAGGATTGCTTTTACATGAAAGCCGACTGCTGGCTGAAAAGAATGATACCAAGATGATACCTAAACCTGCAGGCATCATTCTGGTATAACCACTCAAAGTCGTGAATGGCGTACCTGAAGACAAAAAAAATGGTTAACAATAAAACACAGTAAACGGTAAAGTATAAAAAATTGCATACCTGAAAAGCAAACATGATAAAACATAATAACAATAAAACATTGCAGAATAGAATACAGTAAAAAAGAGCAGAACGATAGAGTGAGAATAGAGAGAGAGAGAACAATAAAACAACAACTATTTTTTTTAATTTTATATATTTTTTGTTTTTTTGTTTTTTTTACACTTTTTTTGTAACTAACTTTTATAACTGTAACCAGTTCTAGGTTCGGGTCTCTCAAAATGCGATGGCATCTTGGGAGACCCTGTGAAAGTGTGCCTAGTCTGTGCAATGCTGTACCCTACGCTAATACTCAACTAGTGTATGGTAGCGTTCAAAACATTCACCAATGCAAAGACCAGGATTGTCAGTACAGGAGGGACAATAATAGCGGGTGTCACTGCAGACACGACATCCTTTTTTGGGGGGTTTGTTGGGTAGGGGTACTCGGGAGGACATAAAGAAAATGCCTCTCATGCAGCCGACTGCATTTGGTTGGGGATGTGAATGGGGGAGGTACGGGCGCTGCAGAAGTGGTGGGTTCCCAATTAGGATTGGTGAATGCAGCAGGAAGGGCATTATGGGCACGACGGGCCTGTATTTGTCTTCTTCTTGGTGGCAGCGGGACACTAGTTGTGCTTGCCACCTCACCAGCTTGAACTGCATTTATGGGACTCTCCGCGTCACCAAGTGTTACTGCAGTGCTGGTTTGACTACGACCAGGGTGTACTAGGCCGCTGGTGCTTGCCAGTTCACCAAAATGCTACCAAAAAAATGTTAGCGATCGCAGGGATCAGGCCTGACTCTGCGAACACTGCAGTTATGCATTTAGTGTTTTGTAAGTGACAGTGATCGATCGATACTGCACTTGGGTGGGCTGGGCTGGGCCGGGCGGAGGGGCAAAACACAGGTGCTAGCAGGTATCTGGGCTGATCCCGCTAACACTGCGTTTTTGGGAACCCTAAACTGCTGGGGATGCTAGCATAGATCTGATCGGATCAGATATTGATCCGTTCAGATACTATACCACTAAGGGAGGCGTATGCTGCATGCGTGGGTGTTATCGCTACTGGCGCTAACCTGACGCTGTCTGGGGCAACACATGTCACCGCCGATCAGGGGGCTAAACCTTTATTCGGTAATAAACGACGGGTGCCCTGACACTATAAAAAATAAACGAACTAACCAGCGTCACCCGTAACGGTTATACGGTGATCAGTGGTGAAAGGGTTAACTAGGGGGCAATCAAGGGGTTAAAACATTTATTAGGTAGTATATGGGAGTCCCTGACGCTATAAAACGCTGACAGCAAACCTAAATATTTACCTCCCTAACTAGCGTAACCAGTGACACTAATACACCGATCAGAAAAATGATCGCTTAGCGACCCTGGCGACGGGGGTGATCAAGGGGTTAAAACTTTATTGGGGGGGTTAGGGGGGTATCCTAGACCTAAAGGGGGCTACCACTAACTGCCCTACCACACTAACTGTCACAAACTGACACCAATGCAGTAATCAGAAAAAAAAAAAAAAACTGCTTGGTGTCAGTGTGATGGGGAGGGGAGGGGTAATAAGGGGGGGATCGGGGGGGTCGGGGGTGTAATGTGTGCCTGGCATGTTCTACTGTGATGTGTTGTGTTGGTGCACTCACATTACAGTCTTCTCTCCTCGGTGCCGGAACGGAAAATACCAAGCCGAGGAGAGATGACATCATTTCCTCTGCCTCTGTGTACTATACAGAGGCAGGGAAATGATCCCATTGGCTGGGAGCGATCGGGAGGGGGGCCACGAATGGATGGCCTCCCCCTCACCTCCGATCGCTGGGGGACAAATGCCGACCGCCTCGGGCACTGGGGGGGTCTGATTGGACCCCCCGCCCGCGGGAGGCAGATCACGTACAGGTACGTGATTCTGCCTGCCCATGCCATTCTGCCGACGTACATCGTCGTGAGGCAGTCGGCAAGTGGTTAAGAGAGGTATGGACTCTAGAGAGAGAGATATAATTTTGCCCCTGTTCAAATCATTAGTAAGACCTCATCTGGAATATGCAGTTCAGTTTTGGGCACCAGTTCTCAAAAATGATATCGGGGAACTGGAGAAAGTGCAAAGAAGGGCAACCAAACTGATAAGAGGCATGGGGGAGCTGAGCTATGAGGAAAGATTAGAGGAACTGAATGTATTCATATGATATGATATGATCAACATGTTCGAATATATAAGGGGTCCATATAGTGAACTTGGTGTTGAGTTATTCACTTTATGGTCAACACACAGGACAAGGGGGCACTCCTTACGACTGGAGGAAAAGAGATTTAATCTCCAAATACGGAAAGGTTTCTTCACAGTAAGAGCTGTGAAAATGTGGAATAGACTCCCGCCAGAGGTGGTTCTGGCCAGCTCAGTAGATTGCTTTAAGAAAGGCCTTGATACTTTCCTAAATGTACATAATATAACTGGGTACTAGCATTTTTAGGTAAAGTTGATCCAAGGAAAATCCGATTGCCTCTTGGGGGATCAGGAAGGATTTTTTTCCCCTGCTGTAGCAAATTGGAGCATGCTCTGCTGGGGTTTTTTGCCTTCCTCTGGATCAACTGTGGGTATAGAATTGGGTCTATTGGATTGTACGATATTTTTTTTTGTTTTTATTTATTTATTTATTTTTTATGGTTGAACTGGATGGACTTGTGTCTTTTTTCAACCTGACTAACTATGTAACTAAGAATGGGCAAAAATTTCACTCTCTAGATGTGCAAAGCTGGTAGAGACATCCCCAAAAAACTTGCAGCTGTAAATTCAGCGAAAGGTGAATCTACAAAGTATTGTCTCAGGGGGGCTGATTACAAATGTACGCCACACTTTTCGCATATTTATTTGTAAAAAATTTTGAAAACCATTTATCATTTTCCCTCCACTTCACAATTATGTGCCATTTTGTGTTGGTCTATCACAAAAAATCCCAATAAAGTACATTTACGCTTTTGGTTGTAACATGACAAAATGTGGAAAATTTCAAGGGGTATGAATACTTTGTCAAGGCACTGTATATACACAAGTGGTGATAAAAACTAGTTAACCAAGTTTTTTGGGTATGTCTCTATCACGTATGAATTTGGGATAATTATTTTACACATCTGCTATGGTGAACTGCTATATACAATTTCTTATGTAATTCTTTTTACTGTATGGGCTTTTTACATTTGATAGTGATTTGACTAGTATTGATTGTTTAGTTTTACACATGTCAATGAATGCAACACTGTTTGTTTTGCTGCTATATGCTGCACATATTTATATTTAGTATTTTTGGTTAGTATCAAAACCTGTGGTGACGGCTGCTTTATTTTCATATATAATTGCAACTAAGCACATAGTTTCCCCTTTATATTCATTGCAATTATAGATTCAAACTGAGCAAGGGTGCGTATCCCAATATACCAAAGGCCAACCTTTCAGTAGTCTAAAAGTATGTTGTATGACCATAAATGTAAATTCCTGTAGGATGATGTAAAAATAAATATATTATACTGTACTTGTTTTAAATACTGTACCTCCAAGTAACATAAATCTTTTATAGATGTCAACTTGTATAGCAGTGCGTAAAAGGGTGAAACTGCACTAAACCCAATAGATATGCAAAAAAGCTGCTAGCACACAAACAAACCAAATCCAATACAAATAAAAAACAATGAGTGCAGCACTAATAGTGAAAGTAATAATAAAAGTAATGAATGCCTATAGGCATCTAACCATATAAGTAAGGTGAGTGCAATCGAGAACAGTGAATACATTTAGGTGAATGCACCTCAAAAACTATAATAATGTAAAATAACATAAAAAGAAACTAAAAGAAAATGTCCACAACTAAAGTGTCCAACAGTAGGGGACTGGATCCACAATCTTCAACCAAGAGAAGGGAAATAACGATGACCAGGATGAGCAAAAATAAACATTCAGATGGAGGAATGCATACTCTTACCGGATCTGTTGGATGCATCTACCATACGGCAGTGCATCTATAAGGCTTTGGGATACTGGATCCCCAATGACGACACCAAACTGGATAGTCTCCTGTGAACCCCAGACTCCAATCGACACGAAGTATGGTATAAATGGAAAGCGGAGATTCCCAGAGCTTGAACAGCCACCAAACACGTCCACCAATGGAGATGGTCCAGATGCAGTCATCAAAATTCCAGCGTGGATAAACAAAGAAAAAAGGAGCTCCACATGGCGTAGGTCAACCAAGGTAGGTTTATTGGAAGCAAATTACCATGTAAAAATGTGATCACAAAAATAAAATAAAAAAGCAATGTGGTAAGCGGGAGGTGCTGGCCCGACACGTTTCGACTAACAAGTCTTCCACAGGGGCATATTCTTGCCTCCCCACATTGCTCCTATATATAAAATATACATCAATTACTGAATAAAATGGATCTGCCCCCATCATGGCAGAACTGGAAGTAAATACGGAAATAGGCATAATAACTAATGTCCCAAATAACACACAATGATTAAATACTATAGGAAGTTGTATGGTAATTCATAATAAATGGTCCAATGATTAAAAAAGTACTGCTGTACTAATAGTAGTGCTGCGTATAAACCAATTCTTCTCCATCCGCGTCCCATCTGTGTTGCAAGCCTCGGAGTCGTAGGAGGAAGTGACTATACCGTCACCTCCACCGGAACGCAAGGTGTTTGCGTTCCAGACCTTGCAAAGGACGTGGGCGCAGCGGCAGCGTGTAAGAGAGAATCTCTGCATCACATCTGTCACACAGTGGGCGTGGCGCTAAGTGATCGCCTGACCTCGTACCACCTACCACTCTACCCATGTCTAATATAGGCATCGGGAGAGGGGAGGGTAACGAGACAGAGCATGAGACAGCGTGGAAAAAGAATAGCAAGTGAAAGGCCAGCCAATAGGACAGCCAAATGCATAGACTAGAAAAAGGTCAATACAAAATAATTCTTCCATTATTGAATAAAAAATATAGAATAAAGGAAAGAGGGGAAGAGTAATCATTAAACCAACCCCCCAAAAAAAGCGAGTAATACATGGCCAAACACCTGTAACAACACCACAACGCCATCTAGTGGCAGAAAGACAGAGGGCCAACAGGCAGAACAAGTATAAGAAATAAGAATGCCACCACTCCCTGACAGGTACAGGGTCACTCAGCATTGTCCAACCGAAGGCACACATGACCATCTCATGAGCCAAAAAATAAAGGCTCCCACAATATAACTAACCAAGGAGAAATTAATGTAAAAAGTGAATATGAAAAAATAATGTAAAAATAAAATATAAAATAAAAGATAAATACCATCCCAAAACATAATCCCAATAGATGGTGGCACTGAGATGTCCAGAGATAGAACATGATAAATAAATTAGACAAAAAGAAAAGAAAAAAGGAGGGAAATCACAAAGCCCCCAAATGGGGGTGTGCCAAGGATGAGACTATGAGAAGAGGTGCCAATCACGCCCGGTTAATGAAGCAGTTGAAGTCCCAATCTACATTCATACCATGGGGCGAGTAGCACCTCAACTCATATATCCAATAGGTCTCAAGACGTGACACACCCCTGAGACAGGATTCACCCCTCCAGTGTGGGACGAATCTATCAATCACCTGAAAGGAAGTGCCCGTGGGGCATTCAAATGGGACATAAAGCCATCCAAAGATGCTCTATCGCCTTTCCAAAGGAGGAGGATGTCGTCTATGTACCTGGCCCAGAGAACCATCATCGCAACGCCCTTAATTTGTGAATAAAAAACATCCTGGAACCAAAAATAGTTATGTTCGGTAGCAAACTTAAGTAATTCCATAATATAATTTCTATGGATCAGAGGCAAGCCTGAATCTCTGGAGAGAAATAAGTCAACTGCAGCCAGACCCAAATCTTGTGGGATGGACGTATAAAGCGCTGATACATCCGCTGTCACAAGTAGAAGATCCTCATGGTAATCAACCTTCTCTAGTAAATTAATGGTATCCCGAGTATCCTTAAGATACAAAGGAACCCGCTTGACTAGTGGCTGAAGATAGAAATCTATATACTTCCCAATCCTCGAGGTGACCGAATCTGTCACGCTCACGATTGGGCGACCAGGAGGATTGGTTGAATTTTTGTGCACCTTCGGAAGGTAATAAATGATGGGTATCCGAGGGGCCAAAGGGACAAGGAATTCTCTCTCCTTTTGATTAAGAATATTGAGAGAAAAACCTTCATCCACTAGTGCTGTAAGGACATCTATATATTCAACAGTTGGATCTTTGGAGAGAATCCTATATGTGGTTGAATCATCTAACAATCTTCATCTCAGTGATATCATCTTTTTTGTCTAAAACCACAATCTCGCCGCCCTTGTTGGTGGGATGGATGATAAGATCCTTTCTATCACAGAGGGCTTTCAGACCCACCGCGATAGCAGGATCTTGATGAAGTCTTTTGTTGGGTAGTCTATCCAAGTCCTGAAGGACTAAATTTTTAAAAACATTAATGGAATGGGATGTGTTGTTGGGAGGGTTAAAAAGAGACAGATTAGAGAGACCAGAATGTAGAAAATCACTCTGTGTTCTATCTCTGGAATCAATAGATGGAACTGTTAAAAAATGCCTCTGGATATTCAATCTGTGGACGTATTTGTGTATATCTACATAGGTTGAAAATTTATTGAGTTTCCGTTGGGGAACAAATTTAAGACCTTTATCAAGAATGTATTTTTGCTGTTCTGAAAGGACTGTTTTACTAAAGTTAAAAATGCCTGCGCCTACTGAGACCTTTTTCCTCCATTGGAGGCGCCACCCCCCTCGGCATCCTCTTTTGTTTTTGGACTTCGGGGGGGGTTGTAAAAACCCAAAGATTGAGAAGGGTCAGAGCTATTGTAATGATAAGGTATCCTATTACAATTATCTTCTGTTCTGTATTCATGGTAGGTGCTGTCATAATGCACTTCACGAGGGCCTTCATCATGAAGGGCAGCATAGTGGTTATTGGTATGGAGGGGGGTACCATAATCATAGTTGCCCCTCCATACCCGTAGCTCGTATCATACTGGGGTCTGTGAGGTCCCCCATCCTGCTGAAATCTATGGGAATCTCCGCTTTCCATTTATACCATATTTCGTGTCGATTGGAGTTTGTGGTTCACAGGAGACTATCCAGTTTGGTGTCGTCATTGGGGATCCAGTATCCCAAAGCCTTATTGACGCACTGCCATATGGTAGATACATCCAACAGATCTGGTAAGAGTATGCATTCCCCCATCTAAATGTTTATTTTTGCTCATCCTGGTCATCGTTACTTCCCTTCTCTTGGTTGAAGATTGTGGAACCAGTCCCCTACTGTTGGACACTTTAGTTGTGGACATTTTCTTTCAGTGTCTTTTTGTGTTATTTCACATTATTATAGTTTTTTAGGTGCATTCACCTAAATGTATTCACTGTTCTCCATTGCACTCACCTTACTTATATGGCTAGATGCCTATAGGCATTCATTACTTTTATTATTACTTTCACTATTAGCGCTGCACTCATTGTTTGAACTTGTATAGTAAACAATCAATATGTATGGGACACAATGATCGCAATATCACCCCCATATGGTACTATCATACGTATACTCAAAACACTTGTAAGATATATAACTGGGCATACTTACCAGTATGCCCATACTTATATAACTGGGCATACAATGGTCTTAAAGGATGCGGATAGTGGCTATCATTGTTCACCTGTCCCACCATGAAATGTACATTAATTGAGAACGAGAGGAATCGTGTCTAAAAATCCTATCTTACTCAGAATGTGAAGCTTTGTCTCTGATGGCCTATCAAGATCTATCTTTCATAGATATGTAATGCGGATACACTCATCCATGTGGACACAAAAACACCACTAATGGATGAGCCCCATATTCAACATATCCACAAAATCCTTCTCTAGTAGAAAATCAATGTCTTGGCAGGCATATTTTTGTACCTCACCTCAACAAAAAAGGAAAAAAGATTGGGGAGGAAAAAATAATAAATCATGTGACCCCGAAGAAAAAAGGAATGGAAAAATAAGTACTCCCAAAAGCGCCTTAAACCTTACATGTTATTATTATATTATTATACAGGATTTATATAGCACCAACAGTTTACACTTTACAATAAAAAGGGGAAAGTACAATTACAATACAATATTTTTTATTGATTTTCTTAAAGTTTTATACAAACAAAACACATATACATACACAAAATACAAACACAAAATACAATATACAATCACTATGAATACATATTTAGCCTTTGATGTTCATTAAGGTTATAATTACTAAATCATTTAAATAAAGATAAAAACAGAGCAGCAAGGTGGGACTTTATATGAGGCACAGGGTGTGTAGAGCCAAGCACCTCTCTCCCGATAATTTGAACTAAAAAACAGAAAAAAGGGTGGGACTTTATCTGAGACATGCACCCCAGGAGATAGCACGATAACAATGAATATGGCAAGTACCTAAAATAGTATAATTGAACTAAAAACTTTGAAAAAAAGCATTGCATGACATCAATTGTCAATGGTTTAATTGTATATAAAATATGACAGAGGTAAAAATAACATAATTAGTGCATACTGTACATACTGTAAAAAACATATTCATATAAGACATGTCTCTATAATAGATATATGTATCCCTGGTTGAATGGTAAAAATCCAATTGATATATAAATAATAATGCAATTATAAAAATAATAATAAGGGGGCAACTATTGGCTCATAATCCCATAGTATAGCAACATAATTAGTTCATAATGTAAACATTATAGATGACCAAATTAATTGAAGCGTGTCTCCATGATAGATAGTTGTAGCCGTGATTGGTTGGCACAATCCAGTTGGTATATAAGGTAGTTAATGGTAATAATGTAGTATAAGCGAGAGGGCATCTATTGGCTCAATGCGTTTCGTGGCGACTGCCACTCTTCAGGAGCAGGTATGAGATAGGTGTCTATAAATATTGAAACATATATATTAGAAGAAAAACATTGTATAATAGGTCTATGTGGAGAGAGAGGAGGGGGGAAAAAGGGAAAAACCCGATTTCCCAGAATTACTTACAGGTATTTCTATGAGTTTGGGCATAGGCATGGAGGGCTGGAGGCCGACCGAAAAAACATCAGCCTCCGGGAGCTGAGGTGGACTAACCCAGATATACATTGGTGGAAATCCAGTAAAAGACACTAGTCCCCAGGGATGTACCACCATGAATTTTAAAATTGGTGTGATCCACGTGGTAGCCATCTATACATGGAGAGGATATGTGGTAAAAAAATATAGTTAGAACATGGAAATGTAAAGTGGGTGACTAGTAGGAAGAGTGTACCAGTGCAGGTACCGAAGAGTGGCAAGGAAAAGAAACAGAATGTAGGATCAGTGCAAAGTAATGAGAATGACAGTGTGGCACAAAAAAAGATAAAGGTTTGGGTAGGACCAGAAAGGTTACCTGGAAGAAGCGTGTGAACAATGAAGGTCCAGAGGTGTACAGAGGCCATGGGGATAACAACCGTGTGGGGGTAGGAATCAGCTGGAGGGAGTATAAATATTACAATGTGGTCATGGGTGTCCCAGCCTTTTTTCTCTTTTTTTACTAAATCATTTAGTCTTCATAGTTATACATTTCTTCTTCTTCTTCAAAAAAAGAAAACCCTCTATTTATTCAGTGACAAAAAAAGGGGGGGGGGAAGGGGGAGGAGAGGAAAGGGAAGAATAGAGAAAACACATAAATAATAATGTCTCACATTAACAATATCATGGAATCTTTTTTTTCCAACCTTTAAAGTTGTTTCAGATGAAAATAGAGTATTTCTACTCCTACAGCAATAAATTTGAAAATTACCAGATTTCCATAACTGTTGATGAGTTTTTAAATGTTATCCAGGTCTGCCACACCCCGTTAAACGTCTGTATAGTATCATTATTTCAGTCTCAATCCAGTCCAGAATTGTAGGAACGGTAGGGGATTTCCAATATCTTGGTATCAATTGTCTTTCTGCTGATAAAAAAAACAAGGAAGAGCTTTTTTGGATATAGATAATAATTGAGGTAAGAAAGAAAAGAGAGCCAATTCGACAGAATTGTTAATTAATTCATCAACCACCATGTTATACAAGTTAATTACTTGATCCCACAATTTATAAATAGAGGGACAGGCCCAAAAGAGATGGGATAAATTACCTGTAGCGACATTACACCAACATCGATCTGATTGTGATGGAAAAATTTGGTTTAAATTAGCTGGAGTGTGGTACCATCTAGATAGCAATTTAAAATTACGCTCTTGGGTATCACAAGCTATTGAAAATTTATGAGTATTAACAAAAATTTGATCCCAATCTTTTTTTTGTGTTAACTGGTTTAGTTCCAACTCCCATTTGGTCATATATGGTAAACCAGGTGAGTTGAGAGTAGATAATAACGTGTATATCTTAGATATAGTATGTATTGGTGGTTCCAGAGATATGCACAGCTGCTCAAAGTCTGTAAGCCATCGATGAATAGAATATTTTGTATTCAAAGAAGAGTAAAAACTTCGCAATTGCAAATAAACAAACCATATACCTTTCCTCTGATCATGTAAAGTTTGAAAATTTACAAATGGCATAAAGGTACCCTCCAAAATCATGTGTAATCTGGGGCCAATAAGATTTGTCCCAAGTTAGAATAGCATTTGAACGAGTACCAATAGAAAGAGAAGGATTATCTAAAGGAGTGAGTGGAGATGGAATAGAAGACAAAGGAAATCATTTTAAATAATGATGCCAACACTCCAAAACCATATAAGAGAGCAAAGGCAAAGAAGAACGTGGTCCTATATCCTTAAAACAGAGCCATAGAGCAGCTTTAGGGTTCATTGGAGAAGAACCTATTTCCAATTGGACCCATTGTTTATCGTCAGGATGATGGAACCAATCCAAAACACGAGTAAATATCGCTGCTTTATAATAACACTCAAAATCTGGCAAACCTGCTCTTTCACGATCTTTAGATCCACAGAGTGTTTTCCAGTTAATTTGAGGTTTAATATTTTTCCAGATAAATTGCGATAATAATTAGTTCAATTTAAAAAAAAATATTTTAGGTAACTTAATAGGTAAGGTTTGAAATAGATATAAATACTTCAGAAGTATATCCATCTTAATTGAATTAATACGATCAAACCATGATAAAGAAAGCTTCGACCATAATGGCAATTCGGCTTGCGTTCGAAGTAGAAGTGGAAGGAAGTTTAATTCATAAGCAAGAGTAAGATCTGTTGGAATTTTAACTCCTAGATATTCCACTGCTACTTCTTGCAGGTGAAATAGAAATAGCGCTGCCAGAGAAGAAACCTCATCTCTAGGTAGTGAGATATTCAATAATTCAGATTTAGTTAGATTAACCTTAAAATTACTTAAATATCCAAACAAATTAATTTCTTTTAAAGCAGAGGGGATGCTAATCCTTGGTGATGTTATATAAAGTAAAACATCATCTGCATAAAGTGAAGTTTTATAGTAACTATTCATTAATAGTAATACCATGTATAGAGGGATTATTGCATATGTCTATCGCTAGATGTTCTATTGGAATCACACAAAGTAATGGAGATAACGGGCACCCCTGATGGGTACCATTATTAATCTCAAATCTATTAGAAAAGGTACCATTTGTTCGAACTTGAGCAGAAGGAATTGTATATAATGCCATAATTGTATTTATCAAATTATCCCCCAGACCAATCTGGCGAAGTGAATGAAATAGAAATCTCCAATTTAATCGTTTAAAGCCTTTTCGGCATCTATTGAAAGCAGGCATGCCAGAATTTGTCGTTTCTGTGCCAAAGAGATCAATGAAAGAGTCTTGCTAGTATTATCTCGAGTCTCTCTAGCCTTCACAAAGCCAGTCTGGTCTGTATGAATCATCTGAGGCAATAAAGGTTGAAGCCTTTTAGCAATAAGTTTAGCATGAAACTTTATATCATGATTCAGAAATGAGATAGGGCGATAATTATTTGAATTTGTTTCATCTTTACCCGGTTTCAAAATAACAGAAATATAAGTCTTCAGTGTTTCGGGCAGAAAAGTCTGAGAGCTTGAAATTGAATTAAATGAATACAACAAAATTGGAGACAGATCTATCGCAAAGATTTTATAAAACCGACTAGAAAATCCATCAGGTCCTGGTGTTTTACCATTTTTAATAGTCTTAATAACATTTAGCAATTCCTCAGAGGTAAAGGAATCCTCTAAGGAGGAGCTAGTAGCCAAATCAAGACTTGGGAGAGCTGTTTCTTCCATATATGAAATAATTTTTTTTTCCATCTCTATGAAAGAGTGGTCAGTTTTAGAATTGATTTCTGAAATATTATATAATGAAGAGTAATAATTACAGAAAGTCTCTGCAATAGCTGGATTAGTATACACCAATCCTTTACCAGGAGCTGATCATTTCAAAATAGATGATGATGAAGTTTTAGGATGAAGAGAGTGCGCCAAAAAGGAGCCACTCTTATTGCTATATTCATAAAACCTTCTCAATGTTTTATCTCTAGCTCTTAAGGACTGCTGGTCGAGTAAGTGCAAAAGTTGACTCCTAGTGTTGACAAGTTCAATTCTAGCTCTATCAATATTACTATTTTTATGAATTAATTCTAAATCAGAGATTTTCTTTAATAAAGCTGACTACTCTTTAGTTCTGATTTTTTTTAGTCTGGATCCGTGCAATATAAATATTCCCCTCAAGACACACTTTAAAGCCTCCCATTTAATTGGTAGTGCGGTATTATCTGATTTATGGTGTTCTACAAAATGTGTTATCGCTTTTCTGATATCAGTTATACATAGTGGATCTGCCAATAAATTATAGTTTAATTGCCAAGATCTATTCCTGGCTCATAATTCTGCTAAATTAAAATGACAAAAAACAGGAGAGTGTTCTGACCATATTTTAGATTTAATACTAATTGTCGGAGTAGCATCTAATAATGTTTGAGATACAAAATTTTAGTCCAACCTACTATGTGTTTTATGAACTGGAGAAAAAATGTATAATCTCGCTCAGAGGGATGTAGAATATGCTATAGATCAAACAATTTCATTGTGGATAGTTTCTGCCCCGAGGATGAATCCATTGGAGGATCAAAAACAAAATTAAAATCACCTCCGAGAATAATATCACCCTCTGCAAAGCTTTCAAGAATATGTATATATTTAGGGCCTTCAAAAATTTGGGAAGTGTTTGGAAAGTATACATTGGCTATAGTATATATTTTATTCTCAATTCTAATTTTTAAAAATAGGTATCTACATTGAATGTCTGATTTAGAATCTAAGATTCGGCACTTTACATTCTTATGCATAGCAATTGATACTCCTTTAGATTTTGCATATGGATTTGTACTATGATACCAAGTGGTATATTATTTATTTTTACATGCTGGAATTACATCCGTACGAAAATGGGTTTCTTGAAAAAACACTATTGATTTTTTCTTTATTAAGATATTGAAAAATTTGTGAACATTTATTCGGGTGGTTAAGACCTTTTACATTAAAGGGGCATATTGAAAATTACATAAAGAGGTAACATTTTATTTTTAATCATTTTCATGAATTAATTAAGTGAGAGCAAATAAATAAGTAAAGGGAAAAAAAAAGACTCAAGTCTCAAGACATGCAGTGTGTCTTAAATGTCTCTGAATATTTTCAGAGAACAAAAAATCTAAAAGGGATTATATAGCCAATTCCCAAAACAAAAGTTGGGAAGCCTACTATAGGGCATAGGCAAACTGGGCAGGGAAAGAGTTGTACCACTGGACATTCAGAACGGCAAAAAAAAAAAGGGGGGGAGCCTTCAACCCTAAGTTATGGTACTTCGTTTTATACCAACATATATATAAAAACATGTGATCATAATATCTAAATTCATAGTGCCATTAATATTTTCTTTCTTTTCCTTTAATATTTTCTTTCAGACCGTAATTTATTTAAAGATAAAATAATATATAAATAGACGCATGAAAAAGAACATCTTTCTCTGCTTCAAAGCCGCAGCAATTATATTATTATCACAATGTTTAATTTCCCTGTTATTATCCCTCCGACCATCAAAAAAAAAAAAAAAAAAAGGGGGAGTTTTTTCTATAATCACATTACCTAAAATTCTAGGTGCCATTAGAATTCCCATCAGGAGCTTATCTAAAAAATATATAAATATATATATATATAGCCATGTAAGTTGAAGCTTAATTTCAAACCTTCAAACAGTCAGGTATCTGTTGTTACTACAAAAAAAAAATATATATAGGAGGCCATGTAAGTTGAAGCTTAATTTCAAACAGCCAGGTATCTGTTGTTTCTACAACCCTCCATAATGGAAGGGAGAGGAAGAGAGAAAAAAAAGGGGGGGATTTTTAATTGTTTTCCCCTTACCCCCTCATATCTATTACAGCAATTTCCTTTCTATAGTATTTAGCCAAATCAGCTCCCAGATCATAACATAATCATCCTTATTAATAAAGCCACAATTACAATACAGTTCAATACAGAAGGAATATGAGGGCCCTGCTCATGGAGCTTACAATCTAAAGGGAAAGTGAGGTCCTACAAAAAGTAATAGCTGCAGGGGATGATCTGATGGAGGTGACTCAAGTACAGTTATTAGGTGGAGGTGAGGTAGGCTTCCCTGAATAAGTGAGTTTTCAAGGACCGCCTAAAGGCGTACAGGGTAGGTGCTGACAAAACAAACTGGGGGAGGGAGTACCAGAGGATGAGAGAGGCTCTGGAGAAGTCGTGTAGGTGAGAATTGAACGTACCAAGGGAGCTAGAGAGCAGGAGGTCCTTGGAGGAGCGGAGAGGATGATTTGGGCGATATCTGCAGATGAGGTTGGTGATGTAACTGGGGGCAATGTTGCGGATGGCCTTGTATGTTGTGGTTAGTATTTTGAATTTTATATGATGGGGTAGGGGAAGCCAATGCCAGTGAAGAGATTTGCAGAGAGGGGCAGCAGTCATGGATTGGTTAAGGTGTATTAGTCTAGCAGCAGCAGCATTTATAATAGACTGAAGGGGGACAGCCTGTGTAAATGTAGGCTAATGAGGAGGGCGTTGCAGTAATCAAGGCATAAAATAACCAAGGAGGGAATAAGTTGTTTTGTGGGGCAAATTCTAGAAATGTTGCAGATGTTAACGTAGCAAGATTTAGCCATTTAGACCATGGGCGTAGTCAATCAGGGTGTGGTGATGGTGTGAGACGTGTCTCACCTGAGCTCTCTACCTTGGCAGACAGACGGCAAAAGAAGCTTGTTTTTTCTTTCAAAGTTACCCGGTTTCTTGGGTCCTGACCCTGGATCTCGCTGCTCTATGCTGTTCCATACTGAACTGTTCCATAAGTGTTCCATAAGTGCCTGGACTGCTCCATACTGCTCCATACTGAACCATGGAACCTTGCCTGAAGCATTGAGCACTAAACCCAGAGGCAGTATGCAAAACCAGAGAAGCGCCTGAGAAAATTGTTTGGCGGCTCTATTGAGGCTCTATTGCTTTCTATTGCATTCCCGGCTTCTCGGCATCTCGACTTACCAGCACCACGGTTTTGATAGCTTTCCATGAGTTACCTACTGAACCTTGTCAGAAGTGCTGAGCGGTGGACAGCATTGGCATCACCATCGGCATTTGAGAAAGCTTGAAGGCATTGTAAAAAAGCCCGAAAAGAAGCCTGAAAGCCTAAAATGTTTGTTTTTTTGTTTTTTTTGCTTACCGGCTCCTTTGGCCCTCTAGTACCACAGCTTCAGGGCGTTACGGCTGCCTCGGCTTATTCGGCTTTACTGGCTTTTTTTTGGCTTATTAGCGGCTTTCAAGCTCTTGTGAGAACATTATTATTAAAACTTATCATAAGTGTCTGAGAAGCGTGGAGTGGCATTGGCATCTGCATTAAGAAGCCTGAAAGTGTTGGTTGTCTTCCTTTTCCTTTACCTGCTTAGCGGCTCTACTGCTTCCTTAGCTCCACAGCTCCATGGCTTCGGTACCTGAGAAAAGCCTGAAAAGAAGCCTGAATGGTCTGAAGTGCCTGTTTGTCTTCCTTGTCTGCTTGCCTGTATACTGGCTCCTCCGGTTCTTCTGTTCTACGACCCTATACGGTCCTACGGTTTAATGGCTTCTCCAACATTGCCTCCACTGAGTTTATATTGAGCCTTATTTTACCTGAAAAACACCTACCATCTACCAGACCACCCGACCAGCTAATTTGCTAATCTGCTAACCTAGTAACCTGGGAAAGGAAGCCTCTCTGCCTCTCTGCTTGGGTCTGTAGCAATAGTTTTACAGCATGTGTCTACCTTACCTGGCTTATTTGGTTTACTTGGCTTATTAGCTTGCTTGCTTAAAGGTTAAAAGTTCCACGATGTTTGTAGGCTCTATGGCTTTCAAGTTCTCTGGTTCTGGATCCCGGCACAAGTGTCTCAGCTGAAGTGCAAAAACGGAATTGCAAAACGGAATTGTATAACTTTTACCTGTTTACCTGCTATTTTGGTCTTTTAGATCTTTGGCTTACAGCTTTACAATCTCCTTTAGTCTCCTTTAGTACAGATAGTATTAAGCTTCCTTGCTTATTCCCTGTTTTTTGGGGGGGTTTCTTATGATTCTTAGTTTTAGCTTCAGCTTCAAGCCTAATCATAGTTATATAACAGCTCCATAACAGTTACATAACAGCTATATAACAACTGCATAACAGCTACAAAACAATTATATAACAGCTATACTAGATCAATCATGGTGAATAAGCGACAACAGAAGCAGGATCCAAAACCGAAGCCAGATATTATGCCAGAATCACATACTCAAAATGTAAACCGACAGTTAAGATCTGGCCCCCGTGTGAACTTTTTGATTTCTCCGAGGCCATCTAAAGTTACTGCAAGTGCTAATGCAATTGCTAATTATGATGCTGGTATTGGCACTGGTGCTGGTGCTGCTATAGCTGCTGTTTCTGCTGTTTCTGCTACTTCTGTTGCTGCTGATGTTTATGCTACTGATCACACTGTTACTCTTGGTCCCTCATCTGTTTCAGACTATCCTATTGTTCCAGGTCCAGTCTCTGCTGCCATGCCCATTGAGCCCATTGAGCAGAATGTTCTATCTCACTGGATGAGCAGAATATCGTAGTAAACACCAAAAGTTTTGCGGGAGGACGCACTGCTAAGGTTTCAGGTGTCATTAAGCTTGTATCAGGTAACATCCCTGCTGAATCAGCTATCCCAGCTCTGGTTATTTTTGATGAACTCAGTGTTCTCCCTGCTTCCTCCAATATACTGTCTGATACATTGTTTGATACATTGTCTAACAAAACCGATAAAGTATCTGATATACTGTCAGGTCCAGAGCTGCCGCATACTAATTTACAGCTTCAAGGTGAGAGTATGAGCTTGAGGAAGCCTTTGTGTGAGCCCTTGACTGAACTGTCAAGGGATGATATAGATCTTCCATCTTATATTTGGTCACTACCGACGAGATCAGATATGGAAAATTATGTTTCTCGATTAGAGACAATGTGTAAAATGGAGATCTCTGTTCTTAAAGCTGAAGTTTCTCATATTGGATCTCCGATTAGCGATATAGAAACTACTTTCCAATGAACGTATAGATAAGCATCATGATATTTTGAATGAACATACATTACAATTACAGGAGATGATAGTGCAATTAGATGATCAAGAAAATAGAGCAAGGTGAAATAATATAAGAATTCGAGGATTACCGGTGACTATAGAGCATACAGAATTATTAACTATGCTTCATCAAATGTTTAATAATATATTAAATAGAGATCCATCAATGGCCATTGAAATTGATAGAGCACACAGAATTTCCGGTGTGAGAAGTTTAGAACCAGGTAAAACAAGAGATATTATTTGCCGCATTCATTTTTTTGCGCTAAAAGAAGCTATTATGTCAGCGGTAAGGAAATCTAAGGGTGTTCAGTTTAAAGGCTCCCCTATAATGTTTTTGTCAGATCTCTCTAAACGTACATTACAATTGAGGATATCAGTAAAACCTCTGCTGGAAATACTAAACATTAACGGAGTCCATTATAGATGGGGATTTCCATTTCAATTGATCATCTCAAAAGATGGGAAAACAATGGTGTTCAAACACCCAGGTGACTTACCGAAAATTTTGACAACATTTAGCTGCCTAATTTAGATTTACCAGATTGGCCATTTAAATCCTTATTACTCGACTCTGTTTCAAGGGAAAATTGGGAGAAAGTCTCTTCCACTTGATTTGAATTAACTGGATTTCTAACGATAGAAGCAATATTGATGTATTTGGGTAAGGATTAGAATGGCTTTATTAATAAGGATGATTATTTTATGATCTGGGAGCTGATTTGGCTAAATATTACAGAAAGGAAATAACTGTATGAGGGGGGTGAGGGGAAAACAATTAAAAATCTCCCCCCTTAACCAGTCCATGACTGCTGCCTCTCTCTGCCAATCTCTTCACTGGCATTGGCTTCCCCTACCCCATCATATAAAATTCAAAATACTAACCACAATATACAAGGCCATCCGCAACATTGCCCCCAGTTACATCACCAACCTTATCTGCAGATATCGCCCAAATCATCCTCTCCGCTCATCCAAGGACCTCCTGCTCTCTAGCTCCCTTGGTACATCCAATACTCACCTACAGGACTTCTCCAGAGCCTCTCTCATCCTCTGGAACTCCCTCCCCCAGTTTGGTCAGCACCTACCCTGTACGCCTTTAGGCGGTCCTTGAAAACTCACTTATTCAGGGAAGCCTACCTCACCTCCACCTAATAACTGTACTTGAGTCACCTCCAACAGATCATCCCCTGCAGCTATTACTTTTTGTAGGACCTCACTCTCCCTTTAGATTGTAAGCTCCATGAGCAGGGCCCTCCTATTCCTTCTGTATTGTAATTGTGGCTTTATTAATAAGGATGATTATGTTATGATCTGGGAGCTGATTTGGCTAAATATTATAGAAAGGAAATAACTGTAAAATTTATGAGGGGGGTGAGGGGAAAACAATTAAAAATCCCCACCCTTTTTTTTCTCTCTCTTCCTCTCCCTTCCATTATGGAGGGTTGCAGAAACAACAGATACCTGGCTGTTTGAAGGTTTGAAATTAAGCTTCAACTTACATGGCCTCCCTATATATATATATTTTTTTAGATAAGCTATTTCCTGAAGGGAATTCTAATGGCACCTAGAATTTTAGGCAATATGATTATAGAAAAAACTCCCCCTCCCTTTTTATTTTTTATTTGATGGTCGGAGGGATAATAACAGGGGGATTAAACATTTGCAGCAGAGAAAGATGTTCTTTTTCATGTGTCCATTTATATATTATTTTATTTTTAAATAAATTACTGTCTGGCATTATGAATTTAGGTATTATGATCACATGTTTTTATATATATATATATATATATATATATATATATATATATATATATATATATATATATATATATATGTATATATGTTGGTATAAAAAGAAGTACCATAACATAGGGTTTAAGGCTCCACCCCCCCCCCTTTTTTTGCCGTTCTGAATGTCCAATGGTACAGCTCTTTTCCTGCCCAGTTTGCCTATGCCCTATAGTAGGCTTCCCAACTTTTGTTTTGGGAATTGGCTATATTGCCTGTTAGATTTTTGTTCTCTGAAAATATTCAGAGACATTTAAGTAGTCACACTGCATGTCTTGAGACTGTGATGTGTCTTATTTTAAAATTAGTTTTTTTCTTTTTTCTTCTTTTTTTTTCTTCCTTTTTTTTTTTTTTCCTTTTTTCATTTTTTCTTTTTTTTCTTTACTTGTTTATTTGCTCTCACTTAATAAATTCATGGAAATTATTAAAAATAAAATGTTACCTCTTTATGTCATTTTCAATATGCTCCTTTAATGTGAAGGGTCTTAACCACCCAAAGTTCACAAATTTTTCAATATCTTAATAAAGAAAAAAATCGATATACTGTTTTTTCAAGAAACCCATTTTCATACAGATGTAATTCCAGCATGTAAAAATAAATATTATACCACTTGGTATCATAGTACAAATCCATATGCAAAATCTAAAGGAGTATCAATCGCTATGCATAAGAATGTGAAGTGCCAAATCATAGATTCTAAATCAGACATTCAATGTAGATATCTATTTTTAAAAATTATAATTGCGAATAAACATATACTATAGCTAATGTATACTTCCATACACTTCCCAAATTTCTGAAGGCCTTAAATATATACATATTGTTGAAAGCTTTGCAGAGGGTAATATTATTCTCGGAGGTGATTTTAATTCAGTTTTTGATCCTCAAATGGATTCATCCTAGGGGAAAACTCATATTTCATACTCAGCTCTTCGTAGATTAAAGCAGAAACTATCCACAATGAAATTGTTTGATCTATGGCGTATTCTACATCCCTCTGAGAGAGATTATACATTTTTTTTCCCAGTTCATAAAACACATAGTAAGTTGGACTATATTTTTGTATCTCAAACATTATTAGATGCTACTCCGACAATTAGTATTAGAGCTAAAATATGGTCAGACCACTCACCTGTTTTTTGTCATTTTAATTTAGCAGAATTATGTGCCAGGAATAGATCTTGGCAATTAAATGATAATTTATTGGCAGATCCACTATGTATAACTGATATCAGAAAAGCGATAACATATTTTGTAGACCATAAATCAGATAATACCGCACCACCAATTAAATGGGAGGCTTTAAAGTGTGTTTTGAGGGAAATATTTATATCGCACGGATGCAGACTAAAAAAAATCAGAACTAAACAGTAGTCAGCTTTATTAAAGAAAATCTCTGATTTAGAATTGATTCGTAAAAATAGTAATAGTGATAGAGCTAGAATTGAACTTGCCAACACTAGAAGTCAACTTTTGCACTTACTCGACCAGCAGTCCTTAAAGCGGGGTTCCTCCCAAATTTTGAACAATATCTGTATGTATTCTCTTCCTTGCCTAGATGCTGACATGCCGTTTAAAAAAATTTAAATCGCCGTAATTACCTTTTATTTTTCTATTCTTCTTTGCACTTCCTGGTTCTCCTCCCATGGGAGTAGGCGTGTTTCTAGCCTCTCCCAGACTCCTGGGAGCTAGTCTCAGGCTTCCCAGGATGCCACTGAGCATGTGCGGGAACGAGCGGTGAATGCTGGGAGCACAGCATTCACCACATCCAGGAAATAAATGCTTGTATGCTTCAAATGCCCACAATGAAGATGGAAACCGCCTGCAGTGAATAATATATATTTCTGACGAAATCTGACACAGGCGGACATATTACACACAATATGTGAGTATGTAATGCTGAGAAGAAAAGTTTATGAATGAACTAAAAAAAAAAAAAAAACGATAGATAGGTGGACCCCCGCTTTAAGAGCTAGAGATAAAACATTGAGAAGGTCTTATGAATATAGCAATAAGAGTGGCTCCTTTTTGGCACACTCTCTTCATCCTAAAACTTCATCATCATCTATTTTGAAAATATCTGCTCCTGGTAAAGGATTGGTGTATACTAATTCAGCTATTGCAGAGACTTTCTGTATTTATTACTCTTCATTATATAATATTTCACAAACCAATTCTAAAACTGACCACTCTTTCATTGAGATGGAAAAAACAATTATTTCATACATGGAAGAAACAGCTCTTCCAAGTCTTGATTTGGCTACTAGCTCCTCCTTAGAGGATTCATTTGCCTCTGAGGAATTGCTAAATGTTAAGATATTAAGAATGGTAAAACACCAGGGCCTGATGGATTTTCTAGTCGGTTTTATAAAATCTTTGTATATATCTTTGTATATACTCTTGTGTATACTATACAAGTATATCGTGTATATATATTGTGACATTGGGGATTGTTCAGCTCAAGTGGATAGATGCGTTTTGGTGCAGTGAGTCCACATCAGATAGGCATTTATAGTTAAGGGCCTGGTAGCCCACGTTTATTAAAGAAAAAAACAAAACAAAAGTCCATCCAGGAATCCCACGCAGGGGTCCAAACTTCAATTAAACACACAAAATCCAAATGAAAATGCTAGCCCACCTGGCTACTCTTCAGCAGTATTGCTGCTATAGGGAACAGGCCCCTCAAACAAGCTGCTTGGATGCAGTCTTAGGCTCCTTGGTCACACACAGTTTCAAGAGCTTCAATGCACACAGCTTCTGGCTCCTTTGACGCACACAGCCTTACAGCCCTTCAATGCACACAGCTTCTGGCTCCCTGGACGCACACAGCTTTGAAGCCCTTCAACGCACACAGCATCTATTCTCACACAGAGACACTTACTAGCAGCCACTGCTCCAACTTCACCTTCCTCCACTCTCACTAGCCCCTCGTTATATGGGCTGTGTGCACCTGGGCACACACCCTGCTGGCTGTCCACAAGACCCGGACACAGGGTTGGAGATCCCGTCCCACCCAAGACTCTGAAGGATCTCCAAATTACAGAGCCCCATAAGGAACTAGCAAAACCTGGAGAAAACTGCCAGAGCAGTTCTCTCCACCTCAAACCTACACTCTGTAGCTCTGCACTCAGACAATATGCAGACTCTGTGTCCACTTTAACCCCATTTTCATAGTGACAGAGCCTTGCTCTGCCACAATATATATATATATATATATATATATATATATATATATATATATATATATATATATATATATATATATATATATATATATATATATATATTTATTTATTTATATTGTGTATATAAAGATTACAGACAGATATAAACTGGAACTCTTTATTAACAACTCACACAGAATATACATGCAAACAATAATGCCGCGTACACACGGTCGGACTTTTCGTCTACAAAAGTCCGACAGCCTGTCCGACAGACTTCCGGTGGACTTTCGGCGGACTTGCAGCAGACTTTCTAACGAACGGACTTGCCTACACACGACCACACAAAAGTCTGACGGATTCGTACGTGATGACGTACACCGGACTAAAATAAGGAAGTTCATAGCCAGTAGCCAATAGCTGCCCTAGCATGGGTTTTTGTCCGTCGGACTAGCACACAGACGAGCGGATTTCGGGGTCCGTCGTAGTTACGACGTAAAGATTTGAAGCATGTTTCAAATCTAAAGTCCGTCGGATTTGAGGCTGAAAAAGTCTGCTGAAAGTCCGGAGAAGCCCACACACGATCGGATTACCAGCCAGCTTTAGTCCGTCGGCGTCCATTGGACTTTTGTAGACGAAAAGTCCGACCGTGTGTACGCGGCATAAAGGATATGTCAAACATAAACCGCAATTTATTGTGAAAACACTTACATCTAAAAATGCTGTATACTGCGCACAGGGCTGGTAGAATGGAGCAGCGGTCTTGATGGACTGGAGAGTAGCCAATAGCACACGTCAGGAGTGTCCGGAGCTCTAATACATGCCACTGTCAGTGTGTCCACTGGCTGGTCGAACAGGTGGGGAGGCAGGCCGCAACAGGCCCCTCCTCCTTCATCAGGCTAACCTGCCCCACACAATGAAAAAAAGATATATATACACATTCAGAAAAAAAAAACAGGAGTGAGCAGGGCGAAGCCAACTGCTATTGGCTAGTTAACAGAAGAATGGGAAGGGAGGCGGCTATCTCATCTCATCTCAGTAATGGAACAGCAGCTCAAAGCCTACAGGGGACAGGAGCAAAAAAAAAACAAAGGGATATACCAATTGGGAACTGCGATCTATACTTGGCAATATGACGCGGCAAAAAGACAAATACACAATCACTCTCCAGTCCAAAGAGTAAACAAAAAAGCAACATAACATTATACTGATAACAGTAATATAATTGAGGAAAGACTGTTAAAACTTATTAAAAGTGTCTTAAGACACATAGTCATCAAATATCAATTATAGTCACAAAACAATATATATCTATATTAAATGTAAACCTAGAGAGGAAGAGAACTAGTATATTCAGGACCAATGATAGGTGTATACTAAATGGATAGTGATGCAGAAAATGCATGCTAAGCATACCAACATGCCTACCAACTATGACCTCCTTAAAAAAAAAAGGGGGGGGCGCATGCATGTAGAAAACATACACGCACGTGTGCATATACATGCACACATACATATACAGTGGGGACAGAAAGTATTCAGACCCCCTTAAATTTTTCACTCTTTGTTATAGTGTAACCATTTGCTAAAATCATTTAAGTTCATTTTTTTCCTCATTAATGTACACACAGCACCCCATTTTGACAGAAAAACACAGAATTGTTGACATCTTTGCAGATTTATTAAGACAGAGAAAATTGAGTACTGAAAATTGAGATTTAATAAATCTTACAGATTTATTAAAAAAGAAAAACTGAAATATCACATGGTCCTAAGTATTCAGACCCTTTGCTGTGACACTCATATATTAAATATATATATATATATATGTGACAGGTATACTCAGGTACTCGGGTACTCAGATGCACTGTGACAGGTACTCAGGTACAAAGATGAACTGTGACAGGTACTCAGGTACTCGGGTACTCAGATATACTGTGACAGGTACTCAGGTACTCAGATGGGCTGTGACAGGTACTCATATACCTGTGACAGTGGAATTACCCACAAAATTACCTCATTTTGGAAAGCAAACACCCCATTGTATATTCTATGAGGAATGGGCTGCAGATAGGTACTCGGGTACTCTGTTGGGCTGGAGACAGGTACTCAGGTACTCTGATGGGCTGGTGACAGGTACTCGGGTACTCTGATGGGCTGGAGATAGATACTCGGTACTCTGATGGCTTGGTGACAGGTACTCGGGTACTCTGATGGGCTGGTGACTGGTACTCTGGTACTCTGATGGGTGCTGACAGGTACTTAGATGGGCAGTGACAGGTACTCAGATGAGCTGTGACAGGTACTCAGTTGGACTGTGACAGGTACTCAGGTACTCAGATGGGCTGTGACAGGTACTCAGGTACTCGTGTACTCAGATGAACTGTGACAGGTACTCAGGTACTCAGATGGACTGTGACAGGTACTCAGGTGGGCTTTGACAGGTACTCGGGTACTCAGATGGGCTGTGACAGGTACTCGGGTACTCAGATGGGCTGTGACAGGTACTCGGGTACTCAGATGGGCTGTGACAGGTACTCAGGTACTTGTGTACTCAGATGAACTGTGACAGGTACCCAGGTACTCAGATGGACTGTGACAGGTACTCAGGTGGGCTGTGACAGGTACTGGGGTACTCAGATGGACTGTGACAGGTACTCAGGTACTCATATGAACTGTGACAGGTACTTGAGTACTCAGATGGGCTGTGACAAATACTTGGGTACTCAGATGGACTGTGACAGGTACTCAGGTACTCGGGTACTCAGATGAACTGTGACAGGTACTCAGGTACTTGGGTACTCAGATATACTGTGATATACTCAGATATACTCAGATATACTCAGATGGACTGTGACAGGTACTCGGGTACTCAGATGGGCTGTGACAGGTACTCATATACCTGTGACAGTGGAATTACCCACAAAATTACCTCATTTTGGAAAGCAAACACCCCATTGTATATTCTATGAGGAATGGGCTGCAGATAGGTACTCGGGTACTCTGTTGGGCTGGAGACAGGTACTCAGGTACTCTGATGGGCTGGTGACAGGTACTCGGGTACTCTGATGGGCTGGAGATAGATACTCGGTACTCTGATGGCTTGGTGACAGGTACTCGGGTACTCTGATGGGCTGGTGACTGGTACTCTGGTACTCTGATGGGTGCTGACAGGTACTTAGATGGGCAGTGACAGGTACTCAGATGAGCTGTGACAGGTACTCAGTTGGACTGTGACAGGTATTCAGGTACTCAGATGGGCTGTGACAGGTACTCAGGTACTCGTGTACTCAGATGAACTGTGACAGGTACTCAGGTACTCAGATGGACTGTGACAGGTACTCAGGTGGGCTTTGACAGGTACTCGGGTACTCAGATGGGCTGTGACAGGTACTCGGGTACTCAGATGGGCTGTGACAGGTACTCGGGTACTCAGATGGGCTGTGACAGGTACTCAGGTACTTGTGTACTCAGATGAACTGTGACAGGTACCCAGGTACTCAGATGGACTGTGACAGGTACTCAGGTGGGCTGTGACAGGTACTGGGGTACTCAGATGGACTGTGACAGGTACTCAGGTACTCATATGAACTGTGACAGGTACTTGAGTACTCAGATGGGCTGTGACAAATACTTGGGTACTCAGATGGACTGTGACAGGTACTCAGGTACTCGGGTACTCAGATGAACTGTGACAGGTACTCAGGTACTTGGGTACTCAGATATACTGTGATATACTCAGATATACTCAGATATACTCAGATGGACTGTGACAGGTACTCGGGTACTCAGATGGACGGTGTTATGGAAATTTGGTTGTATGCAGAGCACACAAATCACAAATATACTGTGACAGCTACTCAGGTGGGCTGTGACAGGTACTCGGGTACTCAGATGGACTGTGACAGGACCTCAGTTACTCAGATGAACTGTGACAGGTACTCAGGTACTCAGATGGACTGTGTTATGGAAATTTGGTTGTACGCAGAGCACACAGCCAAATCTCCTGTTTCTAATCATAATAACAATTTCTTCTAATGATATAAATGCATCTCACCTTTTGATCATATGTCTCTCCTTCTGATGTAGCCCCTCCTCTGGTGTGTGTGCCCCATGCTCACAAATAGACACAACCTCACGTTTCCAGTTCCAAGATCACACTGCCTGCTCAGCCGTGTGCTGACTCTTTATTAGCATAACAGGAAGTCCCAAAGCTCAAGGGTTGGGCTTCCAACAACCAAACACCTCTTACAAAGCTTGTGACCTCACAGGATGTGAATGACCATATAAGGATTTAACACAGGAAAATGCAACAACCAATGAACAATGACTACAGGAGTCTTATGGGTGTGTCTGAGCAGAGACAGGGTGCATGCATGCTTTTAGAAGCCACATGGCTTTCAAACATTAACTCTGTCTCCAACCAGAACAACCCAAAAGACTCCCGTATTTCCGTTGATAGAAATCCCTATTATACATTGTTCCAGAGAACAATTTATACCTGGATTATTCTACTGTCTTTGTGGACGAGAGATTATCGCCAGGCGTACACTCATTGGGCCACAAATGTGTTGATCAGGCACACAGGGGCAACATGAGAGCACACTCGTTAAACCAATAATGTCTTTGCAGAGCGAACACACCCCCACCAGACGATCGTTCTGTGCATCGCACAGGGGCCCTTAGCTGGTGGACACTTCCCCACTCCGAAAACATTTCTCTACATCCCCAACAAGCTTTTCACTACCAAACAGATCTCAACCAGCGTCAGTCTACCCCAGTCAGCTCTTTAGAGCGGGCTGCAAGAGGACAGACACTGGGAGACTCTTATGACAATACATTAATATAACATTTTCCACAACAGTCCCTCCTCTTGTCATATGATCCCATGTGTCCCTTGATGAAACCTGATCTTCTTCTTAGTCCATAGAAAGTAAAACACGGCTTGACATGTAGACTTTGTTGGAGATGACGTGGTGAGCTGTAGTAGTCGCCGGTCGGTCTGTGATCCTATGTGTCTTGTACGTGGGTCGGGCTTCGGGGCATCTCATCAGGGAAGATGTGGTCATCTGCTCAGGCTCTGGTCACGCGTCCAATCAGGCAACAGGGGCACCTCATCATGGCATATAGAAGGAATAGAAACAAAAACAACATGAGTATATATACCCCTACTTCCTTCACTAGGATCTGCTGCAAGATAAAAGTTAAATCCCCAACGATTCCCAAACCCTTAAAAAGTATTCAAACCTTCACTAGCTATAGCTCTGGCTTTGCCTTGTAGGGACCTAAACCTTATCCATATGGGCCTGAACTTTGTCACTACTGTCACGGAACGTCCCACACTCCGCTTGAGTGCTTCCGTCATATACCACTTCCTCCCAGTCTGTATACAGATATCAGATATTCCAACCTCTCTGATTACAAAACAAGGCAACACTTGCTTGTTGCTACCATGAACTCACTTTATTTAGAATCAAAATTACAAGACTTTATATGCCGTTGGAACCTCCTCTAACAATACAACTGTAACCTAATTAACATGAGCTAATTAACTAATCCTTTATACAGCCTAGGTGATTGAGACATGACCTTTTGCCCAGACTGAGTTAATTATCACAGGACACCTTCTCACAATAGCAGCAGCTCCAATAGGAGTTGTCCCATCTCCTACATTGTATAGAGGACAATGTGATCAGCTCAATTAACATAAACACAGGTAGTTGGAGTGGATGACACCAGCATCTCCTCACAGGATGTGTCCCAACAGTATAATTCAGTCTTATCATTCTAATATGGCATATAAAGGGTTCCCAGAGTCTGTGTGTTTTGGGGGGACATGGAGCTGAATCCAAAATAACACCAACCCCAGGGTCCCCAGGCATACAGCTCACAGAGAGCACCATTCCCCCAAATGCTAGGGCCCATAATCAAAAGGCAACAGGCTTGCATTCAGTCCTCTCCAACAGCCTCTGTCCCGGCTAGGTCTGTCACATTTCTCCCCTTTCAGCAGGAGACTAACACAGGAGGAGACCCCAGACGGGTTGACTCCGAAGTTAGTCCATAGTTCCAGTCCTCTACTGCCTGTACCCACACAGTACCCCAAATAAATTATTCCAAACAGAGTATTACTCACCCAGCCAACATCTGCCTCTCTCAGAGAACATATCTGCCGCTGGGGAGAGGCCTGGACTGGCCCTTCTCCCTGGAGTCCTTTCTGCCGCTGGAGAGAAGACAGGGGGACTGAGCTCACTCCATCCTGCTGTTGGGGATCTAGGCCGACTGCTCAGCATCCCTGGGGTATACAGGTGGGAACTGAAGCCCCATCCACCGACACCAGATCAAGCTGCAGTTGTGAGGTGATGACTGCATTCTCTCCTTGGATCCTGATCTGCAGATCGCGATAGACTGCCACATCCTCAACTTGGGCCTCCACAATTGCTGCAGGTGTGGGGCAGAGGTCTTGGACCCTCTGTTCAGTTACCAGATCTTCAGCAAGGGAAGTTTGTTGTAACTCCATAGATGCTGCTGGCAGAAAATCACATGTCCCTGTCAGTGTTGTGGGAGAAAGGCCGACTACCTCTTCTCTCAAGAAGGCCGAAGCCACTGTTGGTGCTGGGCAGAGCACAGTGAACTTTGGCCCTGATAGCAGCTCTTCTGCTGGAGGCTCATCAGGTTGTTCTTCCTCAGCAGAAAAGTCTATCAAATCCCATGTCTCTGCAACTGATGTCTGGGGATAGAGGTTCACCAACTCCTGTCCGTGGAACTCAGAAGATGCCATCAGTGCTGAGCAGAGCGCAATGAAGTTTGGCCCTAATCCCAACTCTTCTGCTGGGGGCTCACCCGATGGTTCTATCAAATCCCCTGTCTCTGCAACTGGTGTCTGGGGATGGAGGTTCACCATCTCCTGTCCATGGAATCCAGAAGATGCTATCAGGGCTGGGCAGAGGTTAGCAGAGCTCTGCCCTGTTGTCAGCACTTCAGGTTTGGGGACGGCAATCTCCAGATTTTCCACTGCAGATTCTCTGGCATGCTGCTGGACAGGCACATTCCTCCATCCAAGATCATCCCATGCAGAAACAGGATCATCAAGGTCAGTCAGCACTTGCTGTATCCGCCATAAGACCTCCACCTCCATAGCTGCTGGGGCAGGTTGGCAAAGCACACTATTGCTCTGCTACATTGCCGACTCTTCAGCCAGGATTTCAGGGTTGTCAGCTGGTATTTCCTACTAGTCCCAGGCAAAGGGAGCCCAGCCCTGGCACTGAGCAATGTCTAGCAGCCATCTGTAGGCGATCTCTAGCTCCCATTCCTGAACGGCCAGAAACTCCAAATCTTCCTGTGCCCAGTGCACTTCCGAAATGTTCAGTAGCCCTTCTCTGAAATCCATGATTTCGTCCACCCGCCACTCCAAATCACTCCCAAAGTTAGAGTCCCCTGTCAGCTTCACATACAACAGTCCCAAGCCGCCGTAGCTTAAGCCTTCCGTTGGGCTGTCATCCACTATCCAGGGACATGCTTGGGATACATGCCACCGGAGGGCTCTGTAGCTCTCATCCAGCTTTATCTCTGCCCAGACCAGCCTGCTTAATTCAGCTGTCTGCTTCTTGTGTGGGTTTTCTCCCAAAACCCGCACCCGCAGTCCGTACTGCGACCAGTACCTTTCCTCGATGGAGGGGAGAACTTTTCCCTGGTGTCGCTGCTCACGGTCTAGCGCTTCCTTCCAGAGTTTGCAGCGAATAGAATCACACCATCCCAGCAGGACCTGCTCCGATACTGGTCCTCTGTGCTGTATCTGCATCTCTCGCAACCTCCTTCTGAATTGCTCATCCATGGCGGCTGGTATCTGTACCTCTCCTCTCCTGCTATCTGGACCTTGGATCCAGATGGAAGTTTGGACGTCCCAGACTGCAGGAAGCTTTCCCGCTGCTTGCCACCAATGTCACGGAACGTCCCACACTCCGCTTGAGTGCTTCCATCATATACCACTTCCTCCCAGTCTGTATACAGATATCAGATATTCCAACCTCTCTGAGCACAAAACAAGGCGACACTTGCTTGTTGCTACCATGAACTCACTTTATTTAGAATCAAAATTACAAGACTTTATATGCCGTTGGAACCTCCTCTAACAATACAACTGTAACCTAATTAACCTAATTAACATGAGCTAATTAACTAATCCTTTATACAGCCTAGGTGATTGAGACATGACCTTTTGCCCAGACTGAGTTAATTATCACAGGACACCTTCTCACAATAGCAGCAGCTCCAATAGGAGTCGTCCCGTCTCCTACATTGTATAGAGGACAATGTGATCAGCTCATTCAATTAAAATATAAACACAGGTAGTTGGAGTGGATGACACCAGCATCTCCTCACAGGATGTGTCCCAACAGTATAATTCAGTCTTATCATTCTAATATGGCATATAAAGGGTTCCCAGAGTCTGTGTGTTTTGGGGGGGACATGGAGCTGAATCCAAAGTAACACCAACCCCAGGGTCCCCAGGCATACAGCTCACAGAGTGCACCATTCCCCCAAATGCTAGGGTCCATAATCAAAAGGCAACAGGCTTGCATTCAGTCCTCTCCAACAGCCTCTGTCCCGGCTAGGTCTGTCACAACTACTATCCCCGATCCAGATATAACAATCTTTACTTATGAATTCCCAGAAACCCCCTTGGACTGTGGGAACTTCCTTGTAGCTTCAACAGTTACATGAAGACATCCCATCCTCATGGATGAAAAATTGTTCAAGCGTTTCATAAGCTCAAGCCTCCACCGTGTTCAAGCAATTCCCTTCTAGCTGTCCCTGCCATTCTTACCTTCTCTCGCACCATCAGATCCTCACGATCGGCCGCGACATAAGATGCTGGGACAAGTTTCACCAGCACACATGAACCTCTTGCCTTACGGGAAATTACCTTATAAGCTGTAGATCCGCATTAATACCAAACTACAGTTGAAGCACACTTGTGGGCTACCTAGTTATCCCGATACCAAAGCTGGCAAGAACCAGAGCTATTGTTAAAATTATAATAAATTTTACCCTCTAGAAATGTTTTGTTAAGTTCTTTTGACAGGTGTCTGTTTGGATTTTACTAATCTGTCAAAACTCTTCACACCAATATGAACGTCACATATAGCATGTACCGCCGTCATCGCTGGGGCACTAATACCCGACCATGTGTCCTGTTCTCTTTCTTAGCTACTTGGGATGCTTTTCATCGTTACCCTTGCCAAAATTTATTAAACAAAAAATATAAATTAATGAAGATACTCCTCTACTCTTTGTGGTTGATCCGCTTCTTGCAGTGGCTGGCGTGGTCTCATCCCTCAAGCTTCTTTACAATGACCCAGTCACCTGGTTGGAAAGGATTTAAACTGGTTATTATGTCAGGGTCCAGGATGGACTCGTGAACCCTGTGGTGAACCTTTTGAAGTTCATGTTACAGTGATTGCGACTACCTCATCAGCTGAGAATGTAGGTGACAGCTAATGAAGAAAGTACAATTCTGGTTTTGGTTGACCTCCAAACAAACTTCAAATGACAATAACCCAGACATCGGGACTGTGGTCACTGCATAAAGGTTCTTAGCATCTGGGATGGGAGCCTCTTTCACCAGACTGCTGCTTGCTGATTCAAATTCTATCAAAGAAAGACAGTCTTGGCACAAACTTGGATAGAATTACAAAGGTTAGTATTATTGGTTTGAAAAATTTTCATTCTCACCACTATCATCCCCCCTTTTCTTCCTCCTCATTACAAACTGGAGGAAGACATGCAGGGTTTAGAATGGTGCAGAATAAAACAGTGAAATAGCCTATGATACTTTTACCTTCTTATACACCTGTACACATACTTCCAGAAACTCCTTGGACCTGAAAAGATACTTATAAACAAAAGTTATTAATTCTATCCTTCAAAGAATGGTAAACAATACAACATTCATGTACATTGGTAAATTGTCACTGACATTCCACAAAACCGATAATAACTAAACCCTCTGTAAATCTTACTTTCACTTTTTTTTTTCTAAACTACAACAGCTGCGACACGCAAGAGGGCTGTCGCGGTAGGTTCAAACATCTTGTTACCACATACAAACAATGAAACAAAGACAAACATTTAGATACAAATATGGGGGAGATATTTCATAGTTCCCAAAAATGAAAAATGAAAAAAAAAACAAAAAACGACCAGATGGAATGCTGCCTTCACTCTTTTAGCGATAGAAAAGAATACAATTTGAAAGGCACGAGAGCATTTCAAAATCTTTGCATGGACCAGCCACACAAAGTTCAAAAACAGACCTTTGTATTTTTAATCACACAAACGTGTACTACGCATCCATCAACTCACTCAACATTACAGATTTCTGAAGCCGCGGTTACGCTACATCAACTCCAGAGGGATACCCAAAATAGTATCCTTGGACCACCTATGTCAATCTTTCTGGGGTTTAATTGCCTTTTTCCTCAGAACTAGACTCCATGCTCTTGTGCATCCGTTTGACTGTGGGAAGCCTTGCATTCCTTCCCTTGCACGGACTGCCATTGCCCATGGCCATTCAAATCGGCTTATCGTCTTATCCCTGTGTCCAGGGAAACCCTTGCACCAATTTCGGAGGCCACCGCCCGATGTCTTCTTACACGTGGATTGACGGACTACAACCACTATTAGTCACTCAACTAGAAACACTAAAACGAGGCATCAACTCTATGGCTTGTTGTCCCAACACGTTTGGCACGGAACTACAGAGTACCACTCTTTTAACAACCAACTATTAACTATGCCAAATGATTCGCCAACAACCACAGATCAACCCCCAAATTATGTCTCAACCCCTCACAGTGTATGCATACACAAGCGCATTTCGCTGTACGACTGTACACTGCGTCGCCAGACGAATATACACAGAGCACCTTTGCCTGCTTTTTTTTTACAAAACACTGCGGCTTCTCTCTGTACCTAGATATTACAACAATAACGTGGATGCCTCCTGTTTGCTCTCTACCCAAAACTGTATTACAGTATAAACCTTCATTTAATTTAAAAAATAAAAATGATTTCGTCCTTCCAAACACAAGTCAAAAGACCCCTAGCCCCTCCCACCAACTTCCTGTTGCACACCTGAGTAGGAAGAGGGAGGGGGAGGGGAAGCCTCAAATAGCTTCATATTTTGTCTATCAAGACATTAGAAATCTTCACTAGAAACATAAACTTCTTTAAAACAACTGGAATAAAAACCTAAATGATTCTACTGGAAATGGAATTCAGTACAAAACCAGAGATATTTCGCTGGAGACTAAAATCAGCATAAACAAAAAGGCAGTTGCAGCAATCGAAAATCGGTCCACGGCAAAATGGTGAATGAAACCTGGACTACAGAATATGGCCGACATTAACAAATGACAAGACACAAAGTTACATAAAACATGAAATAAAACGTCTTAAACAATACACTCTTGTCGCAAATACAATACAATATTTGACTCAGAGTTAGAACTCCCCCCATGCTATTACCTAGAAACCTGAGACCCCCACAGGGTATAAACAGCTCCTATTGTGATGTCCCAACAATGCATGGGCACTTGGATATGCGACAGGCATTTCAACTTAAAACCAATATTCAATACAGAAAACGCAATAGTTTCCTTGAAAAGTATGTAAACAGTACAAAAATAGAATTCACAAAATGGTGCCTAGAAGCCAGATTGTAGCTTAAAGCACGTGGCTTTGTACACACAAAGAAATACACAATGGAGCAGCTTCCCCTATAGGAGGGCCCAGAGGTCTTCAAAATGGCCGCCGATGCACATGGTGACCACAACAAAGGCCCGACCCCAACAAAATGGCGCATTTTCCCGCCAAAACTGACCAAGATGGATAAACATTTCAAAGTTCACACACAAAGGAAAAGAAAATGGCCGACCGTAGTCACATGGTAGACAACAAGAGAACAAAAGGAAGTAGCAGACAAAAAACATTTTCCTGCCAAAACCAAAAATTTCTCCCCAAAAAATTACACATTTGAGATACTAAATGAACATTAGACAAACATTTAAAAGTGTTAAAGTTATGAAAAAGCACAACCTAGGAACACATGGTAGATGAAATCTGGACCACAGCAAGATGGCCGATGACAAAAAGACCACATTCAAAAGCACAAGCACACGGCTACCACATGCCCTCTTCTCAAACTCAGTTCACATCAGCTTTCACAGGAACAAGACATTGAGAGATACAGACAGTGAATGCTTGCATGTCTGTTCAGAACATTATAGTTCCCTCCCCCAGGGCGTAGCCCCTTTCAACACAAAAACAACAATGCTTGCCCCTTCACTAAACTCATGGCATCTTTACAAACAGGTTCAGCTACTTACAAAACTACTCAGCCACACACACACACATTGCAGGCTGCAAGTAATCCCAATTCATACATTTCTATTTCTCATATGCATTACAAACTTGTTACACAGCATCAGTCACACACAGTCTCCTTACACAAAGATTTGAGATACAAATCACACACACACAGGCACACACCAGACATACGATCAAACTTCCAGCATTATTTCAAAAGACGAAAAATGTGTTCTTTTGCAGAGCAGAGGCGCCCCAACACATCGGAAAGAGATGTCCTAGACTGGGATCCGTTCTCCCCCCTTTTCTCACCGATGTGGAGCGGGGTTCTGTCTGCTCCATAAAGTACCTGGCCCGCCATTTTGAAATGGAAATTTGGTTGTACGCAGAGCACACAGCCAAATCTCCTGTTTCTAATCATAATAACAATTTCGTCTAATGATATAAATGCATCTCACCTTTTGATCATATGTCTCTCCTTCTGATGTAGCCCCTCCTCTGGTGTGTGTTCCCCATGCTCACAAATAGACACAACCTCATGTTTCCAGTTCCAAGATCACACTGCCTGCTCAGCCATGTGCTGACTCTTTATTAGCATAAACGGAAGTCCCAAAGCTCGAGGGTTGGGCTTCCAACAATCAAACACCTCTTACAAAGCTTGTGACCTCACAGGATGTGAATGACCATATAAGGATTTAACACAGGAAAATGCAACAACCAATGAACAATGACTACAGGAGTCTTATGGGTGTGTCTGAGCAGAGACAGGGTGCATGCATGCTTTTAGAAGCCACATGGCTTTCAAACATTAACTCTGTCTCCAACCAGAACAACACAAAAGACTCCCGTATTTCCGTTGATAGAAATCCCTATTATACATTGTTCCAGCGAACAATGTATACCTGGATTATTCTACTGTCTCTGTGGACGAGAGATTATCGGCAGGCGTACACTCATTGGGCCACAAATGTGTTAATCAGGCACACAGGGGCAACATGAGAGCACACTCGTTAAACCGATAATGTCTTTGCAGAGCGAACACACCCCCACCAGATCGTTCTGTGCATCGCACAGGGGCCCTTAGCTGGCGGACATGTCCCCACTCCGCAAACATTTCTCTACATCCCCAAAGAGCTTTTCACTACCAAACGGATCTCAACCAGCGTCAGTCTACCCCAGTCAGCTCTTTAGAGCGGGCTGCAAGAGGACAGACACTGTGAGACTCTTATGACAATACAATAATATAATATTTTCCACAACAACTGTGACAGGTACTCAGATACTCGGGTACTCAGATGAACTGTGACGGGTACTTGAGTACTCAGATGGGCTATGACAAGTACTTGGGTACTCAGATGGACTGTGACAGGAACTCAGGTACTCGGGTACTCAGATGAACTGTGACAGGTACTCAGGTACTTGGGTACTCAGATGAACTGTGACAGGTACTCAGGTACTCAGATATAATGTGACAGGTACTCAGGTACTCGGGTACTCAGATTGGCTGTGACAGGTACTCGGGTACTCAGATGGGCTGTGACAGGTACTCGGGTACTCAGATATACTGTGACAGGTACTCAGGTATTCAGATGGGCAGTACTCAGGTACTCGGGTACTCAGAAATACTGTGACAGGTATTCAGGTACTCAGGTACTCAGATGGACTGTGACAGGTACTCAGGTACTTGGGTACTCAGATGAACTGTGACAGGTACTCGGGTACTCAGATATACTGTGACAGGTACTCAGGTACTCAGATGCACTGTGACAGGTACTCAGGTGGGCTGTGACAGGTACTCGGGTACTCAGATGGACTGTGACAGGTACTCGGGTACTCAGATGAACTGTGACAGGTACTCAGATACTCAGGTACTCAGATATACTGTGACAGGTACTCAGGTACTCAGATGGGCTGTGACAGGTACTCAGATACCTGTGACAGTGGAATTACCCACAAAATTACCCCATTTTGGAAAGCAAACACCCCATTGTATATTCTATGAGGAATGGGCTGCAGATAGGTACTCGGGTACTCTGTTGGGCTGGAGACAGGTACTCAGGTACTCTGATGGGCTGGTGACAGGTACTCGGGTACTCTGATGGGCTGGAGATAGATACTCGGTACTCTGATGGCTTGGTGACAGGTACTCGGTAACTCTGATGGGCTGGTGACTGGTACTCTGGTACTCTGATGGGTGCTTACAGGTACTTAGATGGGCAGTGACAGGTACTCAGATGGGCTGTGACAGGTACTCAGGTACTCCGGTGGGCTGTGACAGATACTCAGGTACTCAGATGGACTGTGACAGGTACTCAGGTGGACTGTGACAGGTACTCGGGTACTCAGATGGGCTGTGACAGGTACTTGGGTACTCAGATGGGCTGTGACAGGTACTCGGGTACTCAGATGGGCTGTGACAGGTACTCAGGTACTCGTGTACTCAGATGAACTGTGACAGGTACTCAGGTGGACTGTGACAGGTACTCGGGTACTCAGATGGGCTGTGACAGGTACTCGGGTACTCAGATGGGCTGTGACAGGTACTCGGGTACTCAGATGGGCTGTGACAGGTACTCAGGTACTCAGATGGACTGTGATAGGTACTCAGGTACTTGTGTACTCAGATGAACTGTGACAGGTACCCAGGTACTCAGATGGACTGTGACAGGTACTCAGGTGGGCTGTGACAGGTACTCGGGTACTCAGAGGGACTGTGACAGGTACTCGGGTGCTCATATGAACTGTGACTGGTACTCGGGTACTTGAGTACTCAGATGGGCTGTGACAAATACTTGGGTAATCAGATGGACTGTGACAGGTACTCAGGTACTCGGGTACACAGATGAACTGTGACAGGTACTCAGGTATTCGGGTACTCAGATGAACTGTGACAGGTACTCAGGTACTTGGGTACTCAGATATACTGTGACAGGTACTCAGGTACTCAGATATACTGTGACAGGTACTCAGGTGGGCTGTGACAGGTACTCGGGTACTCAGATGGACTGTGACAGGTACTCAGATGAACTGTGACAGGTACTCAGATACTCGGGTACTCAGATGAACCTCTGACAGGTACTTGAGTACTCAGATGGGCTGTGACAGGTACTCGGGTACTCAGATGGGCTGTGACAGGTACTCGGGTACTCAGATGGGCTGTGACAGGTACTCAAGTACTCAGATGGACTGTGATAGGTACTCAGGTACTCAGATGGGCTGTGACAGGTACTCAGGTACTCAGATGGACTGTGATAGGTACTCAGGTACTTGTGTACTCAGATGAACTGTGACAGGTACCCAGGTACTCAGATGGACTGTGACAGGTACTCAGGTGGGCTGTGACAGGTACTCGGGTACTCAGAGGGACTGTGACAGGTACTCGGGTGCTCATATGAACTGTGACAGGCACTCGGGTACTTGAGTACTCAGATGGGCTGTGACAAATACTTGGGTAATCAGATGGACTGTGACAGGTACTCAGGTACTCGGGTACACAGATGAACTGTGACAGGTACTCAGGTATTCGGGTACTCAGATGAACTGTGACAGGTACTCAGGTACTTGGGTACTCAGATATACTGTGACAGGTACTCAGGTACTCAGATATACTGTGACAAGTACTCAGGTGGGCTGTGACAGGTACTCGGGTACTCAGATGGACTGTGACAGGTACTCAGATGAACTGTGACAGGTACTCAGATACTCGGGTACTCAGATGAACCTCTGACAGGTACTTGAGTACTCAGATGGGCTATAACAAGTACTCGGGTACTCAGATGGACTGTGACAGGTACTCAGATGAACTGTGACAGGTACTCAGGTACTTGGGTACTCAGATGAACTGTGACAGGTACTCAGGTACTCGGGTTCTCAGATATACTGTGACAGGTACTCAGGTACTCAGATGGGCTGTGACAGCTACTCGGGTACTCAGATATACTGTGACAGGTACTCAGGTACTCGGGTACCCAGATGGGCTGTGACAGATACTCGGGTACTCAGATGGGCTGTGACAGGTACTCAGGTACTCGGATGGACTGTGACAGGTACTCAGGTACTCAGATGGGCTGTGACAGGTACTCAGGTACTCAGATGGGCTTTGACAGGTACTCGGGTACTCAGATGGGCTGTGACAGTTACTCGGGTACTCAGATGGGCTGTGACAGGTACTCGGGTACTCAGATGGACTGTGACAGGTACTCAGGTACTTGTGTACTCAGATGAACTGTGACAGGTACCCAGGTACTCAGATGGACTGTGACAGGTACTCAGGTGGGCTGTGACAGGTACTCGGGTACTCAGAGGGACTGTGACAGGTACTCGGGTGCTCATATGAACTGTGACAGGTACTCGGGTACTTGAGTACTCAGATGGGCTGTGACAAATACTTGGGTACTCAGATGGACTGTGACAGGTACACAGGTACTCGGGTACACAGATGAACTGTGACAGGTACTCAGGTATTCGGGTACTCAGATATACTGTGACAGGTACTCAGGTAGTCAGATGGGCTGTGACAGGTACTCAGGTACTCAGATGGACTGTGACAGGTACTCAGTTACTCAGATGAACTGTGACAGGTACTCAGATACTCGGGTACTCAGATGAACTGTGACAGGTACTTGAGTACTCAGATGGGCTATGACAAGTACTTGGGTACTCAGATGGACTGTGACAGGTAATCAGGTACTCAGATGAACTGTGACAGGTACTCAGGTACTTGGGTACTCAGATGAACTGTGACAGGTACTCAGGTACTCAGATATAATGTGACAGGTACTCAGGTACTCGGGTATTCAGATTGGCTGTGACAGGTACTCGGGTACTCAGATGGGCTGTGACAGGTACTCAGGTACTCGGGTACTCAGATATACTGTGACAGGTACTCAGGTACTCAGATGGGCGGTACTCGAGTACTCAGATATACTGTGACAGGTATTCAGGTACTCAGGTACTCAGATGGACTGTGACAGGTACTCAGGTACTTGGGTACTCAGATGAACTGTGACAGGTACTCAGGTACTCAGATGAACTGTGACAGGTACTCAGGTACTTGGGTACTCAGATGAACTGTGACAGGTACTCAGGTACTCAGATATAATGTGACAGGTACTCAGGTACTCGGGTACTCAGATTGGCTGTGAAAGGTACTCGGGTACTCAGATGGGCTGTGACAGGTACTCAGGTACTCGGGTACTCAGAAATACTGTGACAGGTATTCAGGTACTCAGGTACTCAGATGGACTGTGACAGGTACTCAGGTACTTGGGTACTCAGATGAACTGTGACAGGTACTCAGGTACTCAGATGGGCTGTGACAGGTACTCAGATACCTGTGACAGTGGAATTACCCACAAAATTACCCCATTTTGGAAAGCAAACACCCCATTGTATATTCTATGAGGAATGGGCTGCAGATAGGTACTCGGGTACTCTGTTGGGCTGGAGACAGGTACTCAGGTACTCTGATGGGCTGGTGACAGGTACTCGGGTACTCTGATGGGCTGCAGATAGATACTTGTTACTAGGGTTGTCCCGATACCACTTTTTTAGGACCGAGTACAAGTACCGATACTTTTTTTCAAGTACTCGCCAATAACGATTACCGATACTTTTTTTTTAATGTCATGTGACAGTTTTTTTTTTGCTATTTTTTTGGGTGGGGGGGGTGAACGTTGTATGTGTGTGTGTTTTTTTTTTTTTTTTTACAATTTTTATTTTTTACAATAATATTTTTTTATTCTTTATTGTTTTTTTTGTTTTTTTTTTAATCAGCCCTTTTGGGGGGCTTTGGTGAGATATCAGGGGTCTTAACAGACCTCTGATATCTCCCCCTTGAGACAGAGAAAGAGACAGAGGATAGAGATTCCTAAGTCCCTTTCTCTGCAGCCTCAGCTGCAGTGAGAATGATGGAGAGAAGACAGCGGCTCCTCTCCATTCATAAACTGACACATCGTAATCACAGGAGATTACAATGTTTCAGTTATGTGAATGGACAGAGTCAGCTGACTCTATCCATACACAAAGGAAGGAGGAGGGGGACGGAGGAACTGAGGGGGAGAACGGATAGGACAGATAAGGAGAGAGGAATGCAGGGGACAGATAAGGAGAGAGGAATGCAGGGGGCAGATAAGGAGAGAGGAACGGAGGGGGACAGATAAGGAGAGAGGAATGCAGGGGACAGATAAGGAGAGAGGAACGGAGGGGGACAGATAAGGAGAGAGGAACGGAGGGGGACAGATAAGGAGAGAGGAACGGAGGGGACAGATAAGGAGAGAGGAACGGAGGGGACAGATAAGGAGAGAGGAATGCAGGGGGACAGATAAGGAGAGAGGAACGGAGGGGGACAGATAAGGAGAGAGGAATGCAGGGGACAGATAAGGAGAGAGGAACGGAGGGGGAGAACGGAGGGGGACAGATAAGGAGAGAGGAATGCAGGGGACAGCGGAGAGGCACAGAGGAAAGGAGGGGGCATGGAGGAAGATGCAGTGACAGTCAGCAGTGAGCGATCACCACTGTATGTCACTAAAGCTGGTGAAAGCCGCTGGGGGAGAATCTTGTAACTCCACCACGCGCCGATCACAGCTGTCCTCTAGGTATCGGTGGAAGCATTGGGAGCATTTGCCCGAGTACAAGTACTTGGGCAAATGCTCGGTATCGGTGCCAATACCGATACTAGTATCGGTATCGGGAAAACCCTACTCGGTACAATGATGGCTTGGTGACAGGCACTCGGGTACTCTGATGGGCTGGTGACTGGTACTCTGATGGGTGCTGACAGGTACTTAGATGGGCAGTGACAGGTACTCAGATGGGCTGTGACAGGTACTCAGGTACTCCGGTGGGCTGTGACAGGTACTCAGGTACTTGTGTACTCAGATGAACTGTGACAGGTACTCAGGTACCCAGATGGACTGTGACAGGTACTCAGGTGGGCTGTGACAGGTACTCGGGTACTCAGATGGGCTGTGACAGGTACTCGGGTACTCGGATGGGCTGTGACAGGTACTCGGGTACTCAGATGGGCTGTGACAGGTACTCAGGTACTCAGATGGACTGTGATAGGTACTCAGGTACTTGTGTACTCAGATGAACTGTGACAGGTACCCAGGTACTCAGGTGGACTGTGACAGGTACTCAGGTGGGCTGTGACAGGTACTCGGGTGCTCAGAGGGACTGTGACAGGTACTCGGGTGCTCATATGAACTGTGACAGGTACTCGGGTACTTGAGTACTAAGATGGGCTGTGATAAATACTTGGGTAATCAGATGGACTGTGACAGGTACTCAGGTACTCGGGTACACAGATGAACTGTGACAGGTACTCAGGTACTTGGGTACTCAGATATACTGTGACAGGTACTCAGGTACTCAGATGGGCTGTGACAGGTACTCAGGTGCTCATATGAACTGTGACAGGTACTCGGGTACTTGAGTACTCAGATGGGCTGTGACAAATACTTGGGTAATCAGATGGACTGTGACAGGTACTCAGGTACTCGGGTACACAGATGAACTGTGACAGGTACTCAGGTACTTGGGTACTCAGATATACTGTGACAGGTACTCAGGTACTCAGATGGGCTGTGACAGGTACTCAGGTACTCAGATATACTGTGACAGGTACTCAGGTGGGCTGTGACAGGTACTCGGGTACTCAGATGAACTGTGACAGGTACTCAGATACTCGGGTACTCAGATGAACTGTGACAGGTACTTGAGTACTCAGATGGGCTATGACAAGTACTTGGGTACTCAGATGGACTGTGACAGGTACTCAGGTACTTGGGTACTCAGATATACTGTGACAGGTACTCAGGTACTCAGATGGGCTGTGACAGCTACTCAGGTACTCAGATATACTGTGACAGGTACTCAGGTACTCGGGTACCCAGATGGGCTGTGACAGATACTCGGGTACTCAGATGGGCTGTGACAGGTTCTCAGGTACTCGGATGGACTGTGACAGGTACTCAGGTACTCAGATGGGCTGTGACAGGTACTCGGGTACTCAGATGGGCTGTGACAGGTACTCGGGTACTCAGATGGGCTGTGACAGGTACTCGGGTACTCAGATGGACTGTGACAGGTATTCAGGTACTTGTGTACTCAGATGAACTGTGACAGGTACCCAGGTACTCAGATGGACTGTGACAGGTACTCAGGTGGGCTGTGGCAGGTACTCGGGTACTAAGAGGGACTGTGACAGGTACTCGGGTGCTCATATGAACTGTGACAGGTACTCGGGTACTTGAGTACTCAGATGGGCTGTGACAAATGCTTGGGTACTCAGATGGACTGTGACAGGTACTCAGGTACTCAGATGAACTGTGACAGGTACTCAGGTACTCGGGTATACAGATGAACTGTGACAGGTACTCAGGTACTTGGGTACTCAGATATAATGTGACAGGTACTCAGGTACTCAGATGGGCTGTGACAGGTACTCAGATATACTGTGACAGGTACTCAGGTGGACTGTGACAGGTACTCGGGTACTCAGATGGACTGTGACAGGTACTCAGTTACTCAGATGAACTGTGACAGGTACTCAGATACTCGGGTACTCAGATGAACTGTGACAGGTACTCAGGTACTCGGGTACACAGATGAACTGTGACAGGTACTCAGGTACTTGGGTACTCAGATATAATGTGACAGGTACTCAGGTACTCAGATGGGCTGTGACAGGTACTCAGATATACTGTGACAGGTACTCAGGTGGACTGTGACAGGTACTCGGGTACTCAGATGGACTGTGACAGGTACTCAGTTACTCAGATGAATTGTGACAGGTACTCAGATACTCGGGTACTCAGATGAACTGTGACAGGTACTCAGGTACTCAGATGGGCGGTACTCGGGTACTCAGATATACTGTGACAGGTATTCAGGTACTCAGGTACTCAGATGGACTGTGACAGGTACTCAAGTACTTGGGTACTCAGATGAACTGTGACAGGTACTCAGGTACTTGGGTACTCAGATATACTGTGACAGGTACTCAGGTACTCAGATGCACTGTGACAGGTACTCAGGTGGGCTGTGACAGGTACTCGGGTACTCAGATGAACTGTGACAGGTACTCAGGTACTCGGGTTCTCAGATATACTGTGACAGGTACTCAGGTACTCAGATGGGCTGTGACAGCTACTCTAGTACTCATATATACTGTGACAGGTACTCAGGTACTCGGATGGAATGTGACAGTTACTCAGGTACTCAGATGGGCTGTGACAGGTACTCGGGTACTCAGATGGGCTGTGACAGGTACTCAGGTACTGAGATGAGCTGTGACAGGTACTCGGGTACTCAGATGGACTGTGACAGGTATTCAGGTACTTGTGTACTCGGATGAACTGTGACAGGTACCCAGGTACTCAGATGGACTGTGACAGGTACTCAGGTGGGCTGTGACAGGTACTCGGGTACTCAGAGGGACTGTGACAGGTACTCGGGTGCTCATATGAACTGTGACAGGTACTCGGTTACTTGAGTACTCAGATGGGCTGTGACAAATACTTGGGTACTCAGATGGACTGTGACAGGTACTCAGGTACTCGGGTACACAGATGTACTGTGACAGGTACTCAGGTATTCGGGTACTCAGATGAACTGTGACAGGTAGTCAGGTACTTGGGTACTCAGATATACTGTGACAGGTACTCAAGTACTCAGATGGGCTTTGACAGGTACTCAGGTACTCAGATGAACTGTGACAGGTACTCAGGTACTCGGGTTCTCAGATATGCTGTGACAGGTACTCAGGTACTCAGATGAGCTGTGACAGCTACTCGGGTACTCAGATATACTGTGACAGGTACTCAGGTACTCGGGTACCCAGATGGGCTGTGACAGATACTCGGGTACTCAGATGGGCTGTGACAGGTACTCAAGTACTAAGATGGTCTGTGAGAGGTACTCAGGTACTCAGATATACTGTGACAGGTACTCAGGTACTCAGATGGGCTGTGACAGGTACTCAGGTACTCAGATATACTGTGACAGGTACTCAGGTACTCCCGTACTCAGATATACTGTGACAGGTACTCAGATGGGCTGTGACAGATACTCAGGTACTTGGGTACTCAGATATACTGTGACAGGTACTCGGGTACTCAGATGGACTGTGACACATACTCAGGTACTCAGATGGACTGTGACAGGTACTCAGGTGGGCTGTGACAGGTACTCGGGTACTCAGATGGACTGTGACAGGTACTCAGGTACTCAGATGAACTGTGACAGGTATTCAGGTACTTGGGTACTCAGATGTACTGTGACAGGTACTCAGGTACTAAGATTAACTGTGACAGGTACTCAGGTACTTGGGTACTCAGATGGACTTTGACAGGTACTCAGGTACTTGTGTACATAGATGAATTGTGACAGGTACTCAGGTACTTGGGTACTCAGATGAACTGTGACAGGTATCATGTACTCGGGTACTCAGATGAACTGTGACAGGTACTCGGGTACTCAGATGGAGTGTGACAGGTACTCAGGTGGGCTGTGACAGGTACTCAGGTACTTGGGTACATAGATGAACTGTGACAGGTACTCAGGTACTTGGGTACTCAGATGAACTGTGACAGGTATCAGGTACTCGGGTATTCAGATGAACTGTGACAGGTACTCGGGTACTCAGATATACTGTGACAGGTACTCAGGTATTCAGATATACTGTGACAGGTACTCAGGTACTTGGGTACTCAGATGGGCTGTGACAGGTACTCGGGTACTCAGATGGGCTGTGACAGGTTCTCAGGTACTCAGATATACTGTGACAGGTACTCAGGTACTCGGGTACTCAGATGGACTGTGACAGGTACTCAGGTACTCAGATGGACTGTGACAGGTAATCAGGTGGGCTGTGACAGGTACTGAAGTACTCAGATGGTCTGTGAGAGGTACTCAGGTACTCAGATATACTGTGACAGGTACTCAGGTACTCAGGTGGGCTGTGACAGGTACTCAGGTACTCCTGTACTCAGATATACTGTGACAGGTACTCAGATGGGCTGTGACAGATACTCAGGTACTTGGGTACTCAGATATACTGTGACAGGTACTCAGGTACTCGGGTACTCAGATGGACTGTGACATGTACTCAGGTACTCAGATGGACTGTGACAGGTACTCGGGAACCCAGATGGACTGTGACAGGTACTCAGGTACTCAGATGAACTGTGACAGGTACTCAGGTACTTGGGTACTCAGATGTACTGTGACAGGTACTCAGGTACTCAGATGAACTGTGACAGGTACTCAGGTACTTGGGTACTCAGATGGACTGTGACAGGTACTCAGGTACTTGGGTACATAGATGAACTGTGACAGGTACTCAGGTACTCGGGTACTGAGATGTACTGTGACAGGTATCAGGTACTCGAGCACTCAGATGAACTGTGACAGGTACTCGGGTACTCAGATATACTGTGACAGGTACTCAGATGGACTGTGACAGGTACTCAGGTATTCAGATATACTGTGACAGGTACTCAGGTACTTGGGTACTCAGATGGGCTGTAACAGGTACTCGGGTACTCAGATGGGCTGTGACAGGTTCTCAGGTACTCAGATATACTGTGACAGGTACTCAGGTACTCGGGTACTCAGATGGACTGTGACAGGTACTCAGATGGACTGTGACAGATACTCAGGTGGGCTGTGACAGGTACTCGGGTACTCAGAGGGCCTGTGACAGGTACTCAGGTACTCAGATGAACTGTGACAGGTACTCAGGTACTTGGGTACTCAGATGTACTGTGACATGTACTCAGGTACTAAGATTAACTGTGACATGTACTCAGGTACTTGGGTACTCAGATGGACTGTGACAGGTACTCAGGTACTTGTGTACATAGATGAACTGTGACAGGTACTCAGGTACTCGGGTACTCAGATGAACTGTGACAGGTATCATGTACTCGGGTACTCAGATGAACTGTGACAGGTACTCGGGTACTCAGATGGACTGTGATAGGTACTCAGGTGGGCTGTGACAGGTACTCAGGTACTTGGGTACATAGATGAACTGTGACAGGTACTCAGGTACACGGGTACTCAGATGAACTGTGAAAGGTATCAGGTACTCGGGTATTCAGATGAACTGTGACAGGTACTCGGATACTCAGATATACTGTGACAGGTACTCAGGTATTCAGATATACTGTGACAGGTACTCAGGTACTTGGGTACTCAGATGGGCTGTGACAGGTACTCGGGTAATCAGATGGGCTGTGACAGGTTCTCATGTACTCAGATATACTGTGACAGGTACTCAGGTACTCGGGTACTCAGATGGACTGTGACAGGTACTCAGATGGACTGTGACAGGTACTCAGGTGGGCTGTGACAGGTACTCAAGTACTCAGATGGTCTGTGAGAGGTACTCAGGTACTCAGATATACTTTGACAGGTACTCAGGTACTCAGATGGGCTGTGACAGGTACTCAGATACTCCCGTACTCAGATATACTGTGACAGGTACTCAGATGGGCTGTGACAGATACTCAGGTACTTGGGTACTCAGATATACAGTGACAGGTACTCAGGTACTCGGGTACTCAGATGGACTGTGACATGTACTCAGGTACTCAGATGGACTGTGACAGGTACTCGGGTACTCAGATGGACTGTGACAGGTACTCAGGTACTCAGATGAACTGTGACAGGTACTCAGGTACTTGGGTACTCAGATGTACTGTGACAGGTACTCAGGTACTCAGATGAACTGTGACAGGTACTCAGGTACTTGGGTACTCAGATGGACTGTGACAGGTACTCAGGTACTTGGGTACATAGATGAACTGTGACAGGTACTCAGGTACTCGGGTACTCAGATGTACTGTGACAGGTATCAGGTACTCGGGTACTCAGATGAACTGTGACAGGTACTCGGGTACTCAGATATACTGTGACAGGTACTCAGATGGACTGTGACAGGTACTCAGGTATTCAGATACACTGTGACAGGTACTCAGGTACTTGGGTACTCAGGTGGGCTGTAACAGGTACTCGGGTACTCAGATGGGCTGTGACAGGTTCTCAGGTAATCAGATATACTGTGACAGGTACTCAGGTACTCGGGTAATCAGATGGACTGTGACAGGTACTCAGATGGACTATGACAGGTACTCAGGTGGGCTGTGACAGGTACTCGGGTACTCAGATGGACTGTGACAGGTACTCAGGTACTCAGATGAACTGTGGGAGGTACTCAGGTACTTGGGTACTCAGATGTACTGTGACAGGTACTCAGGTACTAAGATTAACTGTGACAGGTACTCAGGTACTTGGGTACTCAGATGGACTGTGACAGGTACTCAGGTACTTGTGTACATAGATGAACTGTGACAGGTACTCGGGTACTCAGATGGACTGTTCCAGGTACTCAGGTGGGCTGTGACAGGTACTCAGGTACTTGGGTACATAGATGAACTGTGACAGGTACTCAGGTACTCGGGTACTCAGATGAACTGTGACAGGTATCAGGTACTCGGATATTCAGATGAACTGTGACAGGTACTCGGGTACTCAGATATACTGTTACAGGTACTCAGGTATTCAGATATACTGTGACAGGTACTCAGGTACTTGGGTACTCAGATGGGCTGTGACAGGTACTCGGGTACTCAGATGGGCTGTGACAGGTTCTCAGGTACTCAGATATACTCTGACAGGTACTCAGGTACTCGGGTACTCAGATGGACTGTGACAGGTATCATGTACTCGGGTACTCAGATGAACTGTGACAGGTACTCGGGTACTCAGATGGACTGTGATAGGTACTCAGGTGGGCTGTGACAGGTACTCAGGTACTTGGGTACATAGATGGACTGTGACAGGTATCATGTACTCGGGTACTCAGATGAACTGTGACAGGTACTCGGGTACTCAGATGGACTGTGATAGGTACTCAGGTGGGCTGTGACAGGTACTCAGGTACTTGGGTACATAGATGAACTGTGACAGGTACTCAGGTACACGGGTACTCAGATGAACTGTGAAAGGTATCAGGTACTCGGGTATTCAGATGAACTGTGACAGGTACTCGGGTACTCGGGTACTCAGATGAACTGTGACAGGTATCATGTACTCGGGTACTCAGATGAACTGTGACAGGTACTCGGGTACTCAGATGGACTGTGATAGGTACTCAGGTGGGCTGTGACAGGTACTCAGGTACTTGGGTACATAGATGAACTGTGACAGGTACTCAGGTACACGGGTACTCAGATGAACTGTGAAAGGTATCAGGTACTCGGGTATTCAGATATACTGTGACAGGTACTCAGGTATTCAGATATACTGTGACAGGTACTCAGGTACTTGGGTACTCAGATGGGCTGTGACAGGTACTCGGGTAATCAGATGGGCTGTGACAGGTTCTCAGGTACTCAGATATACTGTGACAGGTACTTAGGTACTCGGGTACTCAGATGGACTGTGACAGGTACTCAGGTACTCAGATGGACTGTGACAGGTACTCAGGTGGGCTGTGACATGTACTCAAGTACTCAGATGGTCTGTGAGAGGTACTCAGGTACTCAGATATACCTTGACAGGTACTCAGGTACTCAGATGGACTGTGACAGGTACTCAGATACTCCCGTACTCAGATATACTGTGACAGGTACTCAGATGGGCTGTGACAGATACTCAGGTACTTGGGTACTCAGAAATACTGTGACAGGTACTCAGGTACTCGGGTACTCAGATGGACTGTGACGTGTACTCAGGTACTCAGATGGACTGTGACAGGTACTCGGGTACTCAGATGGACTGTGACAGGTACTCAGGTACTCAGATGAACTGTGACAGGTACTCAGGTACTTGGGTACTCAGATGTACTGTGACAGGTACTCAGGTACTCAGATGAACTGTGACAGGTACTCAGGTACTTGGGTACTCAGATGGACTGTGACAGGTACTCAGGTACTTGGGTACATAGATGAACTGTGACAGGTACTCAGGTACTCGGGTACTCAGATGTACTGTGACAGGTATCAGTTACTCGGGCACTCAGATGAACTGTGACAGGTACTCGGGTACTCAGATATACTGTGACAGGTACTCAGATGGACTGTGACAGGTACTCAGGTATTCAGATATACTGTGACAGGTACTCAGGTACTTGGGTACTCAGATGTACTGTGACAGGTACTCAGGTACTTGTGTACATAGATGGGCTGTAACAGGTACTCGGGTACTCAGATGGGCTGTGACAGGTTCTCAGGTACTCAGATATACTGTGACAGGTACTCAGGTACTCGGGTACTCAGATGGACTGTGACAGGTACTCAGGTACTTGTGTACATAGATGAACTGTGACAGGTACTCAGGTACTCGGGTACTCAGATGAACTGTGACAGGTATCAGGTACTCGGGTACTCAGATGAACTGTGACAGGTACTCAGGTACTCAGATATACTGTGACAGGTACTCAGGTACTCCCGTACTCAGATATACTGTGACAGGTACTCAGATGGGCTGTGACAGATACTCAGGTACTTGGGTACTCAGATATACTGTGACAGGTACTCAGGTACTCAGGTACTCGGGTACTCAGATGGACTGTGACACATACTCAGGTACTCAGATGGACTGTGACAGGTATTCAGGTGGGCTGTGACAGGTACTCGGGTACTCAGATGTACTGTGACAGGTACTCAGGTACTTGGGTACTCAGATGTACTGTGACAGGTACTCAGGTACTCAGATGAACTGTGACAGGTACTCAGGTACTTGGGTACATAGATGAACTGTGACAGGTACTCAGGTACTCAGGTACTCTGATGTACTGACAGGTATCAGGTACTCGGGCACTCAGATGAACTGTGACAGGTACTTGGATAATCAGATATACTGTGACAGGTACTCAGGTACTCAGATGGACTGTGACAGGTACTCAGGTATTCAGATATACTGTGACAGGTACTCAGGTACTTGGGTACTCAGATGTACTGTGACAGGTACTCAGATGAACTGTGACAGGTACTCAGGTGGGCTGTGACAGGTACTCGGGTACTCAGATGGACTGTGACATGTACTCAGGTACTCAGATGAACTGTGAGAGGTACTCAGGTACTTGGGTACTCAGATGTACTGTGACAGGTACTCAGGTACTTGGGTACTCAGATGGACTATGACAGGTACTCAGGTACTTGTGTACATAGATGAACTGTGACAGGTACTCAGGTACTCGGGTACTCAGATGAACTGTGACAGGTATCAGGTACTCGGGTACTCAGATGAACTGTGACAGGTACTCGGGTACTCAGATATACTGTGACAGGTACTCAGGTACTCAGATGGGCTGACAGGTACTCAGGTACTCAGATGGGCTGTGACAGGTACTCAGTTACTCAGATGTACTGTGACAGGTACGCAGGTACTTGGGTACCAAGATGGGCTGTGACAGGTACTCGGGTACTCAGATGGGCTGTGACAGATACTCAGGTACTCAGATATACTGTGACAGGTACTCAGGTACTCAGATATACTGTGACAGGTACTCAGGTACTTGGGTACTCAGATGGGCTGTGACAGGTACTCGGGTACTCAGATATACTGTGACAGGTACTCAGGTACTTGGGTACTCAGATGGGCTGTGACAGGTACTCAAGTACTCAGATGGTCTGTGAGAGGTACTCAGGTACTCAGATATACTGTGACAGGTACTCAGGTACTCAGATGGGCTGTGACAGGTACTCAGGTACTCAGATATACTGTGACAGGTACTCAGGTACTCCCGTACTCAGATATACTGTGACAGGTACTCAGATGGGCTGTGACAGATACTCGGGTACTCAGATGGACTGTGACAGGTACTCAGGTACTCAGATGAACTGTGACAAGTACTCAGGTACTTGGGTACTCAGATGTACTGTGACAGGTACTCAGATGAACTGTGACAGGTACTCAGGTACTTGGGTACTCAGATGGACTGTGACAGGTACTCAGGTACATGGGTACATAGATGAACTGTGACAGGTACTCAGGTACTCGGGTACTCAGATGTACTGTGACAGGTATCAGGTACTCTGGCACTCAGATGAACTGTGACAGGTACTCGGGTACTCAGATATACTGTGACAGGTACTCAGGTACTCAGATGGACTGTGACAGGTACTCGGGTACTCAGATATACTGTGACAGGTACTCAGGTACTCGGGTACTCAGATGGACTGTGACATGTACTCAGGTACTCAGATGGACTGTGACAGGTACTCGGGTACTCAGATGGACTGTGACAGGTACTCAGGTACTCAGATGAACTGTGACAGGTACTCAGGTACTTGGGTACTCAGATGTACTGTGACAGGTACTCAGGTACTCAGATGAACTGTGACAGGTACTCAGGTACTTGGGTACTCAGATGGACTGTGACAGGTACTCAGGTACTTGGGTACATAGATGAACTGTGACAGGTACTCAGGTACTCGGGTACTCAGATGTACTGTGACAGGTATCAGGTACTCGGGTACTCAGATGAACTGTGACAGGTACTCGGGTACTCAGATATACTGTGACAGGTACTCAGATGGACTGTGACAGGTACTCAGGTATTCAGATACACTGTGACAGGTACTCAGGTACTTGGGTACTCAGGTGGGCTGTAACAGGTACTCGGGTACTCAGATGGGCTGTGACAGGTTCTCAGGTAATCAGATATACTGTGACAGGTACTCAGGTACTCGGGTAATCAGATGGACTGTGACAGGTACTCAGATGGACTATGACAGGTACTCAGGTGGGCTGTGACAGGTACTCGGGTACTCAGATGGACTGTGACAGGTACTCAGGTACTCAGATGAACTGTGGGAGGTACTCAGGTACTTGGGTACTCAGATGTACTGTGACAGGTACTCAGGTACTAAGATTAACTGTGACAGGTACTCAGGTACTTGGGTACTCAGATGGACTGTGACAGGTACTCAGGTACTTGTGTACATAGATGAACTGTGACAGGTACTCGGGTACTCAGATGGACTGTTCCAGGTACTCAGGTGGGCTGTGACAGGTACTCAGGTACTTGGGTACATAGATGAACTGTGACAGGTACTCAGGTACTCGGGTACTCAGATGAACTGTGACAGGTATCAGGTACTCGGATATTCAGATGAACTGTGACAGGTACTCGGGTACTCAGATATACTGTTACAGGTACTCAGGTATTCAGATATACTGTGACAGGTACTCAGGTACTTGGGTACTCAGATGGGCTGTGACAGGTACTCGGGTACTCAGATGGGCTGTGACAGGTTCTCAGGTACTCAGATATACTGTGACAGGTACTCAGGTACTCGGGTACTCAGATGGACTGTGACAGGTATCATGTACTCGGGTACTCAGATGAACTGTGACAGGTACTCGGGTACTCAGATGGACTGTGATAGGTACTCAGGTGGGCTGTGACAGGTACTCAGGTACTTGGGTACATAGATGGACTGTGACAGGTATCATGTACTCGGGTACTCAGATGAACTGTGACAGGTACTCGGGTACTCAGATGGACTGTGATAGGTACTCAGGTGGGCTGTGACAGGTACTCAGGTACTTGGGTACATAGATGAACTGTGACAGGTACTCAGGTACACGGGTACTCAGATGAACTGTGAAAGGTATCAGGTACTCGGGTATTCAGATGAACTGTGACAGGTACTCGGGTACTCGGGTACTCAGATGAACTGTGACAGGTATCATGTACTCGGGTACTCAGATGAACTGTGACAGGTACTCGGGTACTCAGATGGACTGTGATAGGTACTCAGGTGGGCTGTGACAGGTACTCAGGTACTTGGGTACATAGATGAACTGTGACAGGTACTCAGGTACACGGGTACTCAGATGAACTGTGAAAGGTATCAGGTACTCGGGTATTCAGATATACTGTGACAGGTACTCAGGTATTCAGATATACTGTGACAGGTACTCAGGTACTTGGGTACTCAGATGGGCTGTGACAGGTACTCGGGTAATCAGATGGGCTGTGACAGGTTCTCAGGTACTCAGATATACTGTGACAGGTACTTAGGTACTCGGGTACTCAGATGGACTGTGACAGGTACTCAGGTACTCAGATGGACTGTGACAGGTACTCAGGTGGGCTGTGACATGTACTCAAGTACTCAGATGGTCTGTGAGAGGTACTCAGGTACTCAGATATACTTTGACAGGTACTCAGGTACTCAGATGGACTGTGACAGGTACTCAGATACTCCCGTACTCAGATATACTGTGACAGGTACTCAGATGGGCTGTGACAGATACTCAGGTACTTGGGTACTCAGATATACTGTGACAGGTACTCAGGTACTCGGGTACTCAGATGGACTGTGACATGTACTCAGGTACTCAGATGGACTGTGACAGGTACTCGGGTACTCAGATGGACTGTGACAGGTACTCAGGTACTCAGATGAACTGTGACAGGTACTCAGGTACTTGGGTACTCAGATGTGCTGTGACAGGTACTCAGGTACTCAGATGAACTGTGACAGGTACTCAGGTACTTGGGTACTCAGATGGACTGTGACAGGTACTCAGGTACTTGGGTACATAGATGAACTGTGACAGGTACTCAGGTACTCGGGTACTCAGATGTACTGTGACAGGTATCAGGTACTCGGGTACTCAGATGAACTGTGACAGGTACTCAGGTACTCAGATATACTGTGACAGGTACTCAGATGGACTGTGACAGGTACTCAGGTATTCAGATACACTGTGACAGGTACTCAGGTACTTTGGTACTCAGGTGGGCTGTAACAGGTACTCGGGTACTCAGATGGGCTGTGACAGGTTCTCAGGTAATCAGATATACTGTGACAGGTACTCAGGTACTCGGGTAATCAGATGGACTGTGACAGGTACTCAGATGGACTATGACAGGTACTCAGGTGGGCTGTGACAGGTACTCGGGTACTCAGATGAACTGTGACAGGTACTCAGGTACTCAGATGAACTGTGAGAGCTACTCAGGTACTTGGGTACTCAGATGTACTGTGACAGGTACTCAGGTACTAAGATTAACTGTGACAGGTACTCACTCACTTGGGTACTCAGATGAACTGTGACAGGTATCAGGTACTCGGATATTCAGATGAACTGTGACAGGTACTCAGGTACTCAGATATACTGTGACAGGTACTCAGGTATTCAGATATACTGTGACAGGTACTCAGGTACTTGGGTACTCAGATGGGCTGTGACAGGTACTCGGGTACTCAGATGGGCTGTGACAGGTTCTCAGGTACTCAGATATACTGTGACAGGTACTCAGGTACTCGGGTACTCAGATGGACTGTGACAGGTATTCAGGTACTCAGATGGACTGTGACAGGTACTCAGGTGGGCTGTGACAGGTACTCAGGTACTTGGGTACATAGATGAACTGTGACAGGTACTCAGGTACTCGGGTACTCAGATGAACTGTGACAGGTATCAGGTACTCGGGTATTCAGATGAACTGTGACAAGTACTCAGATATACTGTGACAGGTACTCAGGTACTCAGATGGGCTGTGACAGGTACTCGGTTACTCAGATATACTGTGAAAGGTACGCAGGTACTTGGGTACCAAGATGGGCTGTGACAGGTACTCGGGTACTCAGACGGGCTGTGACAGATACTCAGGTACTCAGATATACTGTGACAGGTACTCAGGTACTTGGGTACTCAGATGGGCTGTGACAGGTACTCAAGTACTCAGATGGTCTGTGAGAGGTACTCAGGTACTCAGATATACTGTGACAGGTACTCAGGTACTCAGATGGGCTGTGACAGGTACTCAGGTACTCAGATATAATGTGACAGGTACTCAGGTACTCCCGTACTCAGATATACTGTGACAGGTACTCAAATGGGCTGTGACAGATACTCAGGTACTTGGGTACTCAGATATACTGTGACAGGTACTCAGGTACTCAGATGGACTGTGACAGGTACTCAGGTGGGCTGTGACAGGTACTCAAGTACTCAGATGGTCTGTGAGAGGTACTCAGGTACTCAGGTATACTTTGACAGGTACTCAGATGGGCTGTGACAGGTACTCAGATACTCCTGTACTCAGATATACTGTGACAGGTACTCAGATGGGCTGTGACAGATACTCAGGTACTTGGGTACTCAGATATACTGTGACAGGTACTCAGGTACTCGGGTACTCAGATGGACTGTGACATGTACTCAGGTACTCAGATGGACTGTGACAGGTACTCGGGTACTCAGATGGACTGTGACAGGTACTTAGGTACTCAGATGAACTGTGACAGGTACTCAGTTACTTGGGTACTCAGATGTACTGTGACAGGTACTCAGGTACTCAGATGAACTATGACAGGTACTCAGGTACTTGGGTACTCAGATGGACTGTGACAGGTACTCAGGTACTTGGGTACATAGATGAACTGTGACAGGTACTCGGGTACTCAGATGTACTGTGACAGGTATCAGGTACTCAGGCACTCAGATGAACTGTGACAGGTACTCGGGTACTCAGATATACTGTGACAGGTACTCAGATGGACTGTGACAGGTACTCAGGTATTCAGATATACTGTGACAGGTACTCAGGTACTTGGGTACTCAGATGGGCTGTAACAAGTACTCGGGTACTCAGATGGGCTGTGACAGGTTCTCAGGTAATCAGATATACTGTGACAGGTACTCAGGTACTCGGGTACTCAGATGGACTGTGACAGGTACTCAGATGGACTGTGACAGGTACTCAGGTGGGCTGTGACAGGTACTCGGGTACTCAGATGGACTGTGACAGGTACTCAGGTAATCAGATGAACTGTGAGAGGTACTCAGGTACTTGGGTACTCAGATGTACTGTGACAGGTACTCAGGTACTAAGATTAACTGTGACAGGTACTCAGGTACTTGGGTACTCAGATGGACTGTGACAGGTACTCAGGTACTTGTGTACATAGATGAACTGTGACAGGTACTCAGGTACTCAGATGAACTGTGACAGGTATCAGGTACTCGGGTACTCAGATGAACTGTGAAGGTACTCGGGTACTCAGATGGACTGTGACAGGTACTCAGGTGGGCTGTGACAGGTACTCAGGTACCTGGGTACATAGATGAACTGTGACAGGTACTCAGGTACTCGGGTACTCAGATGAACTGTGACAGGTATCAGGTACTCGGATATTCAGATGAACTGTGACAGGTACTCGGGTACTCAGATATACTGTGACAGGTACTCAGGTATTCAGATATACTGTGACAGGTACTCAGGTACTTGGGTACTCAGATGGGCTGTGACAGGTACTCGGGTACTCAGATGGGCTGTGACAGGTTCTCAGGTACTCAGATATACTGTGACAGGTACTCAGGTACTCGGGTACTCAGATGGACTGTGACAGGTACTCAGGTACTCAGATGAACTGTGAGAGGTACTCAGGTGGGCTGTGACAGGTACTCAAGTACTTGGGTACATAGATTTACTGTGACAGGTACTCAGGTACTCGGGTACTCAGATGAACTGTGACAGGTATCAGGTACTCGGGTATTCAGATGAACTGTGACAGGTACTCAGATATACTGTGACAGGTACTCAGGTACTTGGGTACCAAGATGGGCTGTGACAGGTACTCGGGCAGGTACTCGGGTACTCAGATGGGCTGTGACAGATACTCAGGTACTCAGATATACTGTGACAGGTACTCAGGTACTTGGGTACTCAGATGGGCTGTGACAGGTACTCAAGTACTCAGATGGTCTGTGAGAGGTACTCAGGTACTCAGATATACTGTGACAGGTACTCAGGTACTCCCATACTCAGATATACTGTGACGGGTACTGAAATGGGCTGTGACAGATACTCAGGTACTTGGGTACTCAGAAATACTGTGACAGGTACTCAGGTACTCGGGTACTCAGATGGACTGTGACGTGTACTCAGGTACTCAGATGGACTGTGACAGGTACTCGGGTACACAGATGGACTGTGACAGGTACTCAGGTACTCAGATGAACTGTGACAGGTACTCAGGTACTTGGGTACTCAGATGTACTGTGACAGGTACTCAGGTACTCAGATGAACTGTGACAGGTACTCAGGTACTTGGGTACTCAGATGGACTGTGACAGGTACTCAGGTACTTGGGTACATAGATGAACTGTGACAGGTACTCAGGTAATCGGGTACTCAGATGTACTGTGACAGGTATCAGTTACTCGGGCACTCAGATGAACTGTGACAGGTACTCGGGTACTCAGATATACTGTGACAGGTACTCAGATGGACTGTGACAGGTACTCAGGTATTCAGATATACTGTGACAGGTACTCAGGTACTTGGGTACTCAGATGGACTGTGACAGGTACTCAGGTACTTGTGTACATAGATGGGCTGTAACAGGTACTCGGGTACTCAGATGGGCTGTGACAGGTTCTCAGGTACTCAGATATACTGTGACAGGTACTCAGGTACTCGGGTACTCAGATGGACTGTGACAGGTACTCAGGTACTTGTGTACATAGATGAACTGTGACAGGTACTCAGGTACTCGGGTACTCAGATGAAATGTGACAGGTATCAGGTACTCGGGTACTCAGATGAACTGTGACAGGTACTCAGGTACTCAGATATACTGTGACAGGTACTCAGGTACTCCCGTACTCAGATATACTGTGACAGGTACTCAGATGGGCTGTGACAGATACTCAGGTACTTGGGTACTCAGATATACTGTGACAGGTACTCAGGTACTCAGGTACTCGGGTACTCAGATGGACTGTGACACATACTCAGGTACTCAGATGGACTGTGACAGGTATTCAGGTGGGCTGTGACAGGTACTCGGGTACTCAGATGTACTGTGACAGGTACTCAGGTACTTGGGTACTCAGATGTACTGTGACAGGTACTCAGGTACTCAGATGAACTGTGACAGGTACTCAGGTACTTGGGTACATAGATGAACTGTGACAGGTACTCAGGTACTCAGGTACTCTGATGTACTGACAGGTATCAGGTACTCGGGCACTCAGATGAACTGTGACAGGTACTTGGATAATCAGATATACTGTGACAGGTACTCAGGTACTCAGATGGACTGTGACAGGTACTCAGGTATTCAGATATACTGTGACAGGTACTCAGGTACTTGGGTACTCAGATGTACTGTGACAGGTACTCAGATGAACTGTGACAGGTACTCAGGTGGGCTGTGACAGGTACTCGGGTACTCAGATGGACTGTGACATGTACTCAGGTACTCAGATGAACTGTGAGAGGTACTCAGGTACTTGGGTACTCAGATGTACTGTGACAGGTACTCAGGTACTTGGGTACTCAGATGGACTATGACAGGTACTCAGGTACTTGTGTACATAGATGAACTGTGACAGGTACTCAGGTACTCGGGTACTCAGATGAACTGTGACAGGTATCAGGTACTCGGGTACTCAGATGAACTGTGACAGGTACTCGGGTACTCAGATATACTGTGACAGGTACTCAGGTACTCAGATGGGCTGACAGGTACTCAGGTACTCAGATGGGCTGTGACAGGTACTCAGTTACTCAGATGTACTGTGACAGGTACGCAGGTACTTGGGTACCAAGATGGGCTGTGACAGGTACTCGGGTACTCAGATGGGCTGTGACAGATACTCAGGTACTCAGATATACTGTGACAGGTACTCAGGTACTCAGATATACTGTGACAGGTACTCAGGTACTTGGGTACTCAGATGGGCTGTGACAGGTACTCGGGTACTCAGATATACTGTGACAGGTACTCAGGTACTTGGGTACTCAGATGGGCTGTGACAGGTACTCAAGTACTCAGATGGTCTGTGAGAGGTACTCAGGTACTCAGATATACTGTGACAGGTACTCAGGTACTCAGATGGGCTGTGACAGGTACTCAGGTACTCAGATATACTGTGACAGGTACTCAGGTACTCCCGTACTCAGATATACTGTGACAGGTACTCAGATGGGCTGTGACAGATACTCGGGTACTCAGATGGACTGTGACAGGTACTCAGGTACTCAGATGAACTGTGACAAGTACTCAGGTACTTGGGTACTCAGATGTACTGTGACAGGTACTCAGATGAACTGTGACAGGTACTCAGGTACTTGGGTACTCAGATGGACTGTGACAGGTACTCAGGTACATGGGTACATAGATGAACTGTGACAGGTACTCAGGTACTCGGGTACTCAGATGTACTGTGACAGGTATCAGGTACTCTGGCACTCAGATGAACTGTGACAGGTACTCGGGTACTCAGATATACTGTGACAGGTACTCAGGTACTCAGATGGACTGTGACAGGTACTCGGGTACTCAGATATACTGTGACAGGTACTCAGGTACTCAGATGGACTGTGACAGGTACTCAGGTATTCAGATATACTGTGACAGGTACTCAGGTACTTGGGTACTCAGATGGGCTGTGACAGGTACTCGGGTACTCAGATGGGCTGTGACAGGTTCTCAGGTATTCAGATATACTGTGACAGGTACTCAGGTACTCGGGTACTCAGATGGACTGTGACAGGTACTCAGGTACTCAGATGGACTGTGACAGGTACTCAGGTGGGCTGTGACAGGTACTCGGGTACTCAGATGGACTGTGACAGGTACTCAGGTACTCAGATGAACTGTGATAGGTACTCAGGTACTTGGGTACTCAGATGTACTATGACAGGTACTCAGGTACTTGGGTACTCAGATGGACTGTGACAGGTACTCAGGTACTTGTGTACATAGATGAACTGTGACAGGTACTCAGATACTCGGGTACTCAGATGAACTGTGACAGGTATCAGGTACTCAGATATACTGTGACAGGTACTCAGGTACTTGGGTACTCAGATGGACTGTGACAGGTACTCAGGTACTTGTGTACATAGATGAACTGTGACAGGTACTCGGGTACTCAGATGGGCTGTGACAGGTACTCAGGTACTCAGATATACTGTGACAGGTACTCAGGTACTTGGGTACTCAGATGGGCTGTGACAGGTACTCAGGTACTCAGATGGACTGTGACAGGTACTCAGGTACTTGTGTACATAGATGAACTGTGACAGGTACTCAGGTACTCGGGTACTCAGATGAACTGTGACAGGTATCAGGTACTCGGGTACTCAGATGAACTGTGACAGGTACTCGGGTACTCAGATATACTGTGACAGGTACTCAGGTACTCAGATGGGCTGTGACAGGTACTCAGGTACTCAGATATACTGTGACAGGTACTCTGGTATTTGGATACTCAGATGGGCTGTGACAGGTACTCGGGTACTCAGATGGGCTGTGACAGGTACTCGAGTACTCAGATATACTGTGACAGGTACTCAGGTACTTGGGTACTCAGATGGGCTGTGACAGGTACTCAGTTGCTCAGGTACTCAGACATACTTTGACAGGTACTCAGATGGACTGTGACAGGTACTCAGGTCATCGGTTACTCAGATGAACTGTGACAGTTACTCAGATACTCAGATGAACTGTGACAGGTACACAGGTACTTGGGTACTCAGATGTACTGTGACAGGTACTCAGGTGCTCAGATGGGCTGTGACAGGTACTCAGGTACTCAGATATACTGTGACATGTAATCAGGTGGGCTGTGACAGGTAGTTGGGTACTCAGATGGACTGTGACAGGTACTCAGATGAACTGTGACAGGTACTCAGGTACTTGGGTACTCAGATATACTGTGACAGGTTCTCAGGTATTTAGATGAGCTGTGAAAGGTACTCAGGTACTCAGATATACTGTGACAGGTACTCAGGTACTTGGGTACTCAGATGGCTGTGACAGGTACTCAGGTACTCAGATGGTCTGTGACCGGTACTCAGGTATTCAGATATACTGTGACAGGTACTCGGGTACTCCCGTACTCAGATATACTGTAACAGGTACTCAGATGGGCTGTGACAGGTACTCAGGTACTTGGGTACTCAGATATACTGTGACAGGTACTCAGGTACGCGGGTACTCAGATGGACTGTGACAGGTACTTAGGTACTCAGATGGACTGTGACAGATACTCAGGTGGGCTGTGACAGGTACTCGGGTACTCAGATGGACTGTGACAGGTACTCAGGTACTCAGATGAACTGTGTGCAGGTACTCAGGTACTTGGGTACTCAGATGTACTGTGACAGGTACTCAGGTACTCAGATGAACTGTGACAGGTACTCAGGTACTTGGGTACTCAGATGGACTGTGACAGGTACTCAGGTACTCAGATATACTGTGACAGGTACTCAGGTGGGCTGTGACAGGTACTTGGGTACTCAAATGGACTGTGACAGGTACTGTGACAGGTACTCAGATGAACTGTGACAGGTACTCAGGTATATGGGTACTCAGATGTACTGTAAAAAGGTACTCAGGTACTCAGATGAACTGTGACAGGTACTCAGGTACTTGGGTACATAGATTAACTGTGACAGGTACTCAGGTACTTGGGTACATAGATGAACTGTGACAGGTACTCAGGTCCTCGGGTACTCAGATGAACTGTGACAGGTACTCAGATATACTGTGACAGGTACTCAGGTACTCACATGGGTTGTAACAGGTACTCAGGTACTCAGATATACTGTGACAGGTACTCAGGTACTTGGGTACTCAGATGGGCTGTGACAGGTACTCGGGTACTCAGATGGGCTGTGACAGATACTCAGGTACTCAGGTACTCAGATATACTATGACAGGTACTCAGATGGACTGTGACAGGTACTCAGGTACTCGGGTACTCAGATGGGCTTTGACAGGTACTCAGGTACTTGGGTACATAGATGAACTGTGACAGGTACTCAGGTCCTCGGGTACTCAGATGAACTGTGACAGGTATTAGGTACTCGGGTACTCAGATGAACTGTGACAGGTACTCGGGTACTCAGATATACTGTGACAGGTACTCAGGTACTCACATGGGTTGTAACAGGTACTCAGGTACTCAGATATACTGTGACAGGTACTCAGGTACTTGGGTACTCAGATGGGCTGTGACAGGTACTCGGGTACTCAGATGGGCTGTGACAGATACTCAGGTACTCAGGTACTCAGATGGACTGTGACAGGTACTCAGATGGACTGTGACAGGTACTCAGGTACTCGGGTACTCAGATGGGCTTTGACAGGTACTCAGGTACTCAGATATACTGTGACAGGTACTAAGGTACTCAGATGGACTGTGACAGGTACTCAGGTACTCAGATGGGCTGTGACAGGTACTTTGATGGGTGGTGACAGGTACTCTGATGGCTGTTGTCAGGTACTTTGATGGGTGCTGACAGGTCCTCTTTATTAGGGGGAGGGCAATCAATGTGTGTTGGTGTGTACCGTAAGCTCAGGTACTCCCGTACTCAGATATACTGTGACAGGTACTCAGATGGGCTGTGACAGGTGCTCAGGTACTTGGGTACTCAGATATACTGTGACAGGTACTCAGGTACTCGGGTACTCAGATGGACTGTGACATGTACTCAGGTGCTTGGGTACACAGATGAACTGTGACAGGTACTCAGGTACTCAGATGGACTGTGACAGATACTCAGGTGGGCTGTGACAGGTACTCGGGTACTCAGATGGACTGTGACAGATACTCAGGTACTCAGATGAACTGTGACAGGTACTCAGGTACTTGGGTACTCAGATGTACTGTGACAGGTACTCAGGTACTCAGATGAACTGTGACAGGTACTCAGGTACTTGGGTACTCAGATGGACTGTGACAGGTATTCAGGTACTTGGGTACATAGATGAACTGTGACAGGTACTCAGGTACTCAGGTACTCAGATGAACTGTGACAGGTATTCAGGTACTCGGGTACTCAGATGAATTGTGACAGGTACTCGGGTACTCAGATATACTGTGACAGGTACTCAGGTACTCAGATGGCCTGTGACAGGTACTCAGGTACTCAGATATACTGTGACAGGTACTCAGGTACTTGGGTACTCAGATGGGCTGTGACAGGTACTCGGGTACTCAGATGGGCTGTGACAGGTACTCAGGTACTCAGATATACTGTGACAGGTACTCAGGTACTCAGATGGGCTGTGACAGGTACTCAGGTACTCAGATATACTGTGACAGGTACTCAGGTGGGCTGTGACAGGTACTTGGGTACTCAGAAGGAGTGTGACAGGTACTTAGGTACTCAGATGAACTGTGACAGGTACTCAGGTACTTGAGTACTCAGAAATACTATGACAGGTTCTCAGGTACTCAGATGGGCTGTGAAAGGTACTCAGGTACTCAGATATACTGTGACAGGTACTCAAGTACTTGGGTACTCAGATGGGCTGTGACAGGTACTCAGGTACTCAGATGGTCTGTGACAGGTACTCAGGTACTCAGATATACTGTGACAGGTACTTGGCTACTCCCGTACTCAGATATACTGTAACAGGTACTCAGATGGGCTGTGACAGGTACTCAGGTACTTGGGTACTCAGATATACTGTGACAGGTACTCAGGTACTCAGATGGGCTGTGACAGGTACTCAGGTACTCAGATGGACTGTGACAGATACTCAGGTGGGCTGTGACAGGTACTCGGGTACTCAGATGGACTGTGACAGGTACTCAGGTACTCAGATGAACTGTGACAGGTACTCAGGTACTTGGGTACTCAGATGTACTGTGACATGTACTTAGGTACTCAGATGAACTGTGACAGGTACTCAGGTACTCGGGTACTCAGATGAACTGTGACAGGTACTCGGGTACTCAGATGAACTGTGACAGGTACTCGGGTACTCAGATATACTGTGACAGGTACTCAGGTACTCAGATGGGCTGTGACAGGTAATCAGGTACTCAGATATACTGTGACAGGTACTCAGGTACTTGGGTACTCAAATGGGCTGTGACAGGTACTCGGGTACGTAGATGGGCTGTGACAGGTACTCAGGTACTCAGATATACTGTGACAGGTACTCAGGTACTCAGATGGGCTGTGACAGGTACTCGGGTACTCAGATGGACTGTGACAGGTACTCGGGTACTCAGATGGGCTGTGACAGGTACTCAGGTACTCGTGTACTCAGATATACTGTGACAGGTACGCAGGTACTCAGATGGACTGTGACAGGTACTCAGGTACTCGGGTACTCAGATGGGCTTCGACAGGTACTCAGGTACTCAGATATACTGTGACAGGTACTCGGGTACTCAGATGGACTGTGACAGGTACTCAGGTACTCAGATGGGCTGTGACAGGTACTTTGATGGGTGCTGACAGGTCCTCTTTATTAGGGGGAGGGCAATCAATGTGTGTTGGTGTGTACCGTAAGTGGTAACGAGATGTTATCACAATCTTCTTCTCACACACGATCAGTTTGTGAGGAGGAGATTTAAATATACAAAGTGCAGAGCTAAAAGCATCCAACATGTATTAAATATACATGTGGGAAATGTGTATTGTAATATATAAATGGTGTGCTAAAAGAACACAAAAAATAAAAAATCAACATATAAATGTGGAAAAATAGCAGTGAAAACCAGCAATAAATATCAAAGTGACAATAGTGAAATATATAGTTACATAGTAGGTGAGGTTGAAAAAAGACACAAGTCCATCAAGTCCAACCTATGTGTAAACAAACAAACAGAATGGTTTAGTAGAGCAGGGAACGTTTTTCTGGATGTCATATTTCTGCTGGGGAGATTTTATTGGCTGTCATCTCCTGGGGAGATTTCCACTCACTTCCTGTCCCGGAACAGAGATCAGAGATTTTATTGGATGTCATCTTTCTGCTGGGGAGATTTCCTATCACTTCCTGTTTCCAGGGACAGTTTTTGGAACACCAAAAGGTGGAAGTCCATATAGTGTAAGGTGAAAGGGTATCTTCTCCAACGGGGGAGCACCGGTAGGCACTGGAAGGTGTATGGATACTCGGATGGAGAGGAGACAGCAGGTGTCAAGGTAAACAAATGTTGAATAGAAGTAAGTGGATACTCTTACCAGATGTGTAGGACGCAAATACCGTATAGCAATGCGTCACCTAGGCATAGGGATACACTCCCGTGATGACAAACCGGACGGGGTCCTGTGGGCCATGAACACCGATGGAAGATGGTGGTTGCAGATTGAAGCTGGACCACTGGCGCACACGTCCTGCGATTGTAGAGCGGGGTGATCCAGAGGGGCGATTCAATATGGAACCATGGAGGAAGAAAAAAGGAAACTCCACATGGTGTAGGTCAAAAATGGGATTTATTGGAAAAATACCATACAGGATTAAAAGTGATCACAAATAGGATAAAAAATAGCAATGTGGGAAGCTGAAAAAGCTAGCCCTACACGTTTCGACTAAATAGTCATCAACAGGGGCATAAAACAGCCTCCCCACATTGCTTTTATTTATAAACTGTACAAGAACTTTAGAATTGACCAGATCCGCCTCCAACATGGCGGAACCGGAAGTAAAAACACTGTGGGTACATGAAAGCCTATGGGCCACGTACATAATCATAGCCCCACAACATAAGGGCCAAAGATATTGTGACAAACAATAATACCCTTTCATGGCATAAATGGAAAACACAGCTAGAAGTCTCAAAAAAAAGTAAAATCGCCACATCTCGAGCGGCTTGCGTTCCAAGCCTCGTATCTCATAAGGAAGGGTGGGTGACTAAAGATCACCAATAAGCTGCTGGTGTCTTATCAGCTCGCCCACAGGCGGCCTGCATTCCAAGCCTCCTATGAGTCAGTGCCGACGTCATCTAAACCCCAGGAAGATGCGGCGCGTCGGAACCAGTCAGACGCTGGTGTCCCATCAACACATTTTAACAGTTTTTTAGTGAAATGGTAGAGGTACTTTTGTACCCCCTTACCATTTCACACAGGGGGGGCCGGGATCTGGGGGTCCCCTTGTTAAAGGGGGCTTCCAGATTCCGATAAGCCCCCTGCCCGCAGACCCCCACAACCACCGGCCAGGGTTGTGGGGATGAGGCCCTTGTCCTCATCAACATGGGGACAAGGTGTTTTGGGGGCTACCCCAAAGCACCCTCCCAATGTTGAGGGCATGTGGCCTCCTCATGCTGGCATGGAGGGAGGCTCACGCTGTGTGACGGCGTCTCCTTGTCTGATGGTTCTTAAACCCCTTCTGACGCACGGTGACTTGACGGGACTTCCCTCTGACATCACGGGGAATGCCACAGGGAAGTCCCGTCATGTCCCGTGCGTCAGAGGGGGCGGGCCCCCCGTTATTTAAGAACCGTCAGAAGAGGAGACGCCGTCACACAGCGGGAGCCTCCCTCCATGCCAGCATGGATGCGGAGCGGCCCGGAGAAGAAGATGAAGAAGAGAAGAAAAGAAGCAGATGAAGAAGAGAAGAAGATGAAGAGAAGAGCAGGAGCCTCCCCCATGCCATGGGTGCGGAGCGGCCGAGGAGAAGAAGATAGAAGATGCCGCGGAGGAGATGCTGGACGAGAACGCCGGAGGAAGAACCAGAAGAGCCAGAAGAAGAAGAAGATGAAGGAAGATAGAAGAAAGAAGAAGCATTTAAATACCAGGGTCTGGTATGGAATTTAGGGGGACCCCCACGTCATTTTTTTTTTACATTTTGGCCGGGGTTCCCCTTAATATCCATACCAGACCTGAAGGGCCTGGTATGGAATTTAGGGGGACCCCCACGTCATTTTTTTTTAAATTTTGGTTCGGGGTTCCCCTGTGGGGAATTCCCATGCCGTTTTTATCAATGAACTTCTATGTGTATTGTCGGACCGGCAATGCAATAGCCGCGAGTAGTTTTAAATGACTTTTTTCCTTTGAAATGTCATTTTGCTGTCAGACTGTTCTAAACACGGGAAACATGCGCCCCTTTGCAGGCATACTATAGACACCCCCCCAGCTATGAAATTTAAGGGAATATAACACTTTTATTGTTTGACTTTAAGCATTATTAAAATCACTGCTCCTGAAAAAACGGCCGTTTTTAAAAGTTTTTTTTGCATTGATCCATGTCCCCTGGGGCAGGACCCAGGTACCCAAACACTTTTTATGACAATAACTTCTATATAAGCCTTTAAAATTAGCACTTTTGATTTCTCCCTTAGACTTTTAAAGGGTGTTCCGCGGCATTCGAATTTGCCGTGAACACCCCAAATTGTTCGCTGTTCGGCGAACTTGCGAACAGCCAATGTTCGAGTCGAACATGAGTTCGACTTGAACTCGAAGCTCATCCCTACTTACAATATATGGACTTCCACCTTTTGGTGTTCCATATTTCACTATTGTCACTTTGATATTTATTGCTGGTTTTCACTGCTCTTTTTCCACATTTATATGTTGATTTTTTATTTTTTATGTGTTCTTTTTAGCACACCATTTATATATTACAATACACATTTCCCACATGTATATTTAATATATGTTGGATGCTTTTAGTGCTGCACTTTGTATATTTAAATTTCCAGTGGACTTGGTTTGTCTGTGTGTCAGCTGCTTTTGGTGTTTTATACTTTTGGGTTTAGCGCAGCATTTTGTTATTTTTATACCTTATTTGTGAGGAGGAGAACATCTCGTTACCGCAAATTGTTGACATTCTGTGACCGGCTGTGGACACAGCCAGTCACGTGGTAAAGAGCCATTGTTTATTGGCTCTTTACACGGATCTGGGATGGGCTCACCTTATCTCATCCTCGATCTCACGCTGCAGGAGCGGCGAGAAACCGAGGACGTCATATGAAGCCCACCCAGGCGGGGAGATCCCATCTGCGGACGTCATATGACTATAGCCCAGTATTGATGTGGTTAAATATATTTAATTTTTTTTAGGTATATGCAATGGTTTAATATATTCATTTGGTTTCCATTATGCTGTATAAATATAAACCAACGAAAACCAATAAACCAATTTTTTATTCCTATCTTTTGAATTTTGTGTTTGGGGAAGTGGAATGTCTTACTAACACCCCTAGAAGTTAGGCTACTTATATAGTTATGATAATAGTACCAAAAAAAACCCGACCTTTTCAGCACACCTGCAAGTAAATGATAAAGGTGTTTTGGTGAAGTCTCTGGAGAAATGCAGGTAAAAGCCTCTACACACGATATGAAAATCGCCACTTAAAAATTCGCCACACACAAGTGTGGCCTGTGGCATCAGCTTCTGACCTAGAAATGTGTTGTCGTGTTCTCCCTAAATGCTTGTGCTGGTCAGGATATCCATATAGGTGAACATGGCGAGGTCCCTCTTTAGCAAAGAGGAGGTGCTGCTCATTTTCCAGTGTTCTGTCAAAATAGCCAATCATCGAGATCTCCACATCACTTCCGGTTACTGTAAACCATCAGTAATTGGAGATTTTGCAGACTTGCTGTTTTGACAATACCAGCAACCGTGTACACTCTGGTACACAATATATATTATATAATATATATATACACAGTGGGGATGGAAAGTATTCAGACCCCCTTAAATTTTTCACGCTTTGTTATATTGCATCCATTTGCTAAAATCATTTAAATTCATTTTTTTCCTCAATAATGTACACACAGCACCCCATATTGACAGAAAAACACAGAATTGTTGACATTTTTGCAGATTTATTAAGAGAAAACTGAAATATCACATGGTCCTAAGTATTCAGACCCTTTGCTCAGTATTTAGTAGAAGCACCCTTTTGATCTAATACAGCCATGTGTCTTTTTAGGAAAGATGCAACAAGTTTTTCACACTTGGATTTGGGGATCCTCTGCCATTCCTCCTTGCAGATCCTCTCCAGTTCTGTCAGGTTCGATGGTAAACGTTGGTGGACAGCCATTTTTAGGTCTCTCCAGAGATGCTCAATTGGGATTAAGTCAGGGCTCTGGCTGGGCCATTCAAGAACAGTCACAGAGTTGTTGTGAAGCCACTCCTTTGTTATTTTAGCTGTGTGCTTAGGGTCATTGTCTTTTTGGAAGGTAAACCTTCGGCCCAGTCTGAGGTCCTGAGCACTCTGGAGAAGGTTTTCATCCAGGATATCCCTGTACTTGGCCGCATTCATCTTTCCCTCGATTGCAACCAGTCGTCCTGTCCCTGCAGCTGAAAAACACCCCCACAGCATAATGCTGCCACCACCATGCTTCACTGTTGGGACTGTATTGGACAGGTGATGAGCAGTGCCTGGTTTTCTCCACACATACCGCTTAGAATTAAGGCCAAAAAGTTCTATCTTGGTCTCATCAGACCAAAGAATCTTATTTCTCACCATCTTGGAGTCCTTCAGGTGTTTTTTAGCAAACTCCATGCGGCCTTTCATGTGTCTTGCACTGAGGAGAGGCTTCTGTCAGGTCACTCTGCCATAAAGCCCCGACTGGTGGAGGGCTGCAGTGATGGTTGACTTTCTACAACTTTCTCCCATCTTCCGACTTCATCTTTGGAGCTCAGCCACAGTGATCTTTGGGTTCTTCTTTACCTCTCTCACCAAGGCTCTTCTCCCCCGATAGCTCAGTTTGGCCAGATGGCCAGCTCTAGGAAGGGTTCTGGTAATCCTAAATGTCTTACATTTAAGGATTATGGAGGCCACTGTGCTCTTAGGAACCTTAAGTGCAGCAGAATTTTTTTTATAACCTTGGCCAGATCTGTGCCTTGCCACAATTCTGTCTCTGAGCTCTTCAGGCAGTTCCTTCCTCATGATTCTCATTTGCTCTGACATACACTGTGAGCTGTAAGGTCTTATATACAGTGCCTTGCAAAAGTATTCACCCCCCTTGGCTTTTTACATATTTTTTTACATTACAGCCTTTAGTTCAATGTTTTTTTTTAATCTGAATTATATGTGATGGATCAAAACACAATAGTCTAAGTTGGTGAAGTAAAATTAGAAAAATATATACATAAAACAATTTTTCAGAAATAAAAAACTGATAATTGGCATGTGCGTATGCATTCACCCCCTTTGTTATGCAGTCCATAAAAAGCTCTGGTGCAACCAATTACCTTCAGAAGTCACATAATTAGTGAAATGGTGTCTACCTGTGTGCTAAGCAAGAGGCACCACTAACCAAACACTGCCATGAAGACCAAGGAACTCTCCAAACAGATAAGGGACAATGTTGTTGATAAGTACAAGTCAGGGTTAGGTTATAAAAAAATATGCAAATCTTTGATGATCCCTAGGAGCACCATCAAATCTATCATAACCGAATGGAAAGAACATGGCACAACAGCAAACCTGCCAAGAGACGGCCGCACACCAAAACTCACGGATCGGGCAAGGAGGGCATTAATCAGAGAGGCAGCACAGAGACCCAAGGTAACATTGGAGAAACTGCAGAGTTTCACAGCAGAGACTGGAGTATCTGTACATAGGACGACAATAAGCCATACGCTCCGTAGAGTTGGGCTTTATGGCAGAGTGGCCAGAAGAAAGGCATTGCTTTCAGCAAAAAACGAAATGGCACATTTTGAGTTTGCGAAAAGGCATGTGGGAGACTCCCAAAATGTATGGAGGAAGGTGCTCTGGTCTGATGAGACTAAAATGTCTGGTGCAAACCCAACACATCACATCACCCAAAGAACACCATGATGTTTTTCAGCAGTCGGGACTGGGAAACTGGTCAGAGTTGAGGTAAAGATGGATGGTGCTAAATACAGGGATATTCTTGAGCAATACAGTCAGGTCCATAAATATTGGGAAATGGACACAATTCTAATCTTTTTGGCTCTATACACCACCACAATGGATTTGAAATGAAACAAACAAGATGTGCTTTAACTGCAGACTTTCAGCTTTAATTTGAGGGTATTTACATCCAAATCAGGTGAACGGTGTAGGAATTACAACAGTTTGTATATGTGCCTCCCACTTTTTAAGGGACCAAAAGTAATGGGACAGATTAGCAATCATCCATCAAACTTTCACTTTTTAATACTTGGTTGCAAATCCTTTGCAGTCAATTACAGCCTGAAGTCTGGAATGCATAGACATCACCAGATGCTGGGTTTCATCCCTGGTGATGTTCTGCCAGGCTTCTACTGCTTCTAGGCTTCTAGAGCCAAAAAGATTAGAATTGTGTCGATGTCCCAATATATATGGACCTGACTGTACCTGTACCACTCTGTGTTTGATTTGAGGCTAGGATGGAGGTCCACCTTCCAGCAGGACAATGACCCCAAACACACTGCTAAACCAACACTTGAGTGGTTTAAGGGAAAACATGTAAATGTGTTGGAATGGCCTAGTCAAAGCCCAGACCTCAATCCAATAGAAAATATGTTGTCAGACTTAAAGATTGCTGTTCACAGGCGAAAACCATCCAACGTGAAGGAGCTGGAGCAGTTTTGCAAGGAGGAATGGGCAAAAATCCCAATGGTAAGATGTAGCAAGCTCATAGAGACTTATCCAAAGTGACTTGGAGCCGTGATGGCCGCAAAAGGTGGCTCTACAAAGTATTGACTTTAGGGGGTGAATAGTTATGCACATTGACTTTTTCTGTTATTTTGTCCTATTTGTTGTTTTTTTCTTCACAATAAAAAAAAATCTTCAAAGTTGTGGGCATGTTCTGTAAATTAAATGATGTAAATCCTCAAACACTCCATGTTAATTCCAGGTTGTGAGGCAACAAAACACGAAAAATGCCAAGGGGGTGAATACTTTTGCAAGGCACTGTAGACAGGTGTGTGGCTTTCCTAATCAAGTCCAATCAGTATAATCAAACACAACTGGACTCAAATGAAGGTGAAGAACCATCTCAAGGATGATCAGAAGAAATGGACAGCACCTGAGTTAAATATATGAGTGTCACAGCAAAGGGTCTGAATACTTAGGACCATGTGATATTTCAGTTTTTCTTTTTGAATAAATCTGCAAAAATGTCAACAATTCTGTGTTTTTCTGTCACGATGGGGTGCTGTGTGTATATTAATGAGGAAAAAAAATGAACTTAAATGATTGAAAGTGTGAAACATTTAAGGGGGTCTGAATACTTTCAGTCCCCACTGTATATCAGTGACACCTTAGGATGTAGCGCTTAATGGTAGTTCCGGTGTCTCTCCTGTTTGTGTACATATAAATAACATGGTGTGTGATGTCCAGACGCAGCCTCCTTTCCCAGGTGAAGCCTTGTATGGGGAAATGCGTCGGGTGGAGCTACAGGTCTTTCTGTCACCACGCACAAGCTGGCTGGTTTGAGCCACGGCTGGTTTGAATACACTGAGTGCCATTTTGTTTGGATGTCAGTGCCTACGATGTTTTAAGTCCCCACTATATATATATATATATAATATAGTGAGCGGACATTGTTAGCATACCTTCCAACATTTGAACTTAAGAATGAGGGTCATTTAAGGGAGGTAGTGGCCTCACAGCAAAAAGGTGAGTGTGGCCTGATAACAGTGGGAAGGGCTTCAGGTGCATGGTTAAATAAAACATAGGCTTCCTTGTACCTATAAAATATACTTTTCTGTGTCACAAACAAGAGTCCTACATAAACATATAGACCCCAGCACAATCATTTAAAAAAAAATCCTTCCATTACATAGTTTTGCACATAGTTTTCTCATGTGTTTTACTGTGCCCCCCCATGTGAATGGGTATGGGGTACATTGTACCCCTACCCATTCACCGAAAAAAATGAAAGTACAGTTTTTTGACAATTCCTTTATTAAAAAAAAAAAATAAAATAAAGTGCCCGCGATGTCCATCCATCTTCAATCATGGTGCAGACGGACCCGAAAGATAGAAAAAAAACCTAAAATACTCCACCTCCATGGGAAGTGCCCTGCTGACTGCTGTCTTTTCAGTGACAGCTGTTATATAGGCATGGGCGGGCCACCCGCTGATGTAACCAGATGACCCCGCCCCCTCTGACAGCACATGACGTTAGAAGGGGCGGGGTCACTCTGTTACATCAACGGGTGGCCCCACCCTTGCCTATATAACAGCTGTCACAGCCAAGAGACAGTCGGCGGGATGGCTCCCATCGAGGTGGAGGTTTTCTTTCTATTTTCGGGTCTGTAGGGTGGCGTGATTGAAGATGGATGGACATCGCGGGACACTTTTTTTCTTTTCATAAAGGAATTATTAAAAACTGTGTATTGTGGTTGCTCGGATAAAGGTCTGGTATGGATTTTGGGGGGGCATGCCAATTTTTTTTTTACATTTTGGCGTGAAGTTCCCCTTAAAATCTTTGCCAGACCCAAAGGGCCTGGTATGGATTTTGATGGGGGGGGGACTCCATGCTGTCTTTTAAAATTTTGGCGTGGAGTTCCACTTAAAACCTATACCAGACCCAAAGGGCCTGGTATGGACTGAAGGGGGCATGCTGTTTTTTCTTAATTCTGTCATAGGGTTCCCCTTTACCACTTCAATACAATATATTATATACTGTACACTACACTATATACCCTGCACTGTATTATATATATACTACACTGACTGCACTATTTATTCTGAACTGCAGTATATATACTATACAGACTGCACTATATACTCTGAACTGCATTATCTATACTATACGGGCTGCACTATATACTCTGCAAAAAAAATTGGCCATTAGGTGTTGGTGATGCCAGAACACTGTAACCCCTCACAGTTACTCTTGTTGGGCGCAGGAATGGGCCCTGCTGTTAAATATTATTTCAAAAATTGTAATTACAATCCCCTGGTAAACGGGCATACAAATTGGACTTTGGGTGTTGGTGGTGCCCTAAACCAAAAATATTGTTGTAAGCTAGCATCATCAAGATTGAGGAGGAATAGGATAGGCAGCATAGGCAGTCTTCAAGGGATCCCAGATCCATAGCAAATTCAATCAGTTACATCAGCATCAGGGGCGTGATAGCTGCTGATCCAGGACTGATTCATTTTTATAAATGTGAGCCTATCAACAGAGTCTGTGGACAGGCGCACTCTTTGATCTGTTAAAGACTCTCCAGCAGCACTGAATGTGCTTTCAGAAAGCACGCTGGATGCAGGACAGGCCAGTGTCAGGGCTGGGCTCAGCCCTTCCTTCTCAGAGCAGACTGCTCAGATGTTGGTAAATTGCCAGCTCCAATTTTTTCCACAGTGATTCACCTGTTGATAATATCCTGTTCGTCTGTCCTGCTGGCTACTTAAGCTGTTCAGTTCAATTTCTTTCTGCCTTCGCCTTGGTCAACACATCCAGAGTCTCTCTCCTGTGTACCTGTTGAAAACTTGCTTGGCTGACGTCCCTTTTGGTTCCTGATCCTGCTTGCTGTTCCACTACGCTGATTCTCCGGTTTCCTGATTTCCTGGCCTGTCCTGAAGTACACTGATCTCTGGCTCCCTGACGTCCTGGCTTGTCTGAGTATTTGTTGCGGTTCCCGAACTCTGGCTATGATTTGACTATGTTGCGCTGTTTACCTTTTACTATTATTATTATTATTAAACAAGTGTGATTTTAACCGCACTTCTGTCTCGGTCTGATTCATGGTTTCTAACTGGCAGTAGCTCGATTGCATATTGAGCAAGTTCTGGCCAGTGATCCATCCTCAAGAGCCAGTAATCCAGTGGATGCTCTGTTGGAAAGGTCACCAAGTCTGCTCTTGCCCCTAGATATTCCTGCACCATATAATGCAGACGCTGGTAATGGTTGCTTGAACCTTTCAGACCTTCGCGCTGAGGACTGAAAAATTGGTGGCCACCTTCTCCACCACTCTTCCCCTGACCGAACAAAGGCTCAAAAACATGTTGTCTAGCACCAGGGTTGTAACACCTCCCAGGGTCTAGAAAGGCATTACACAAATTGTGAAGGCAGGGTGAGTTCTGCAACTTTACCCTTAACGTGGATCAAGAAGGGTTGCCAGCCAGTAATGATACCTCTCCTTGATACCACGAATCCTAGGGTCCTTTCGCAGGCTTTGCAGAATCAGGAAGCCCATGCAGCGTAAGTTTGCAGAGGCATTATATTCTGCGTCCTTTGGGTCACTAAGGATGACATTATCAGGAACTACCTCCTCCCAGCCACATACAACTCCTTGGGTTTCTGTGGGAATGAAAACCATCCCTTGAAGACTGCTGCGTGTTATCCTCTACATCCATGCTTACACAATCCTCCTCCTCCTCTTCTTCCTGTGTGTTTGGCAGCCCTGCAGGAATGCTATCTGCAAACAGAAACATTGTAATCTACTGCATACGTGTCGAAAAAAAAGTCCACACCAAGGAACCAAGGAACTTTTGCAAGTCAGCGTCGAATCAGCAGTGCCCCGCACCTGCGGAGCTCTGTGGTGTGATGCAATAGGGTGACTGCCCTTAAGCTGACCCCTGGAGGACATCCTGCCTCGTTGGAGTTGTGCCTCCTCACTTTCCTCCTGTCTTCTTTTAGGCACCCAAGTACAGTCAGTGACCTCATCAAACCCTCCCTCCTCATCACTGGTGCAAACTTGGCAGTATTCTGCAGCTGGGGGAACATGACTGCCAGTTTCTTGTTCTTCTGTGGCACCCCTTTCTCTAGGCTCACGTTACTCCCTTCCTCCATCTGGGAACCAACATCGGAGCCTTCAAATTGGTGCGCATCCTCCATCAGTATGTAACCGACACTATGGTCGAATAATTCTGGTGACTCCTCCGTGCATGATGGTGGGGCTACGGAAAGAGTAACTGTGGACAAGGAGCCGATGGAATAGGCCGCTTTGGCAGCTGGGTTGGAAGGCAAGCTACTATGAGCCTTGGTAACAGAGGATAAGGAGGATGAGGATGGCTATGTTATATACTCCACCGACTCTTCTACATGTTGTGGCTCAATAACACAACCAGCAGCAGAAAAAAAGGACAAGCGTGACCCGCCTGCAGAGGGTGCACCATGTGTATGACCACCACTGTTCACTGTAGACACAGTGGCTGCTTGCCCACTTTTAGTGGCCTGTCAGTGTGTGCCTCTCCTTGATGGCCTTCCGGGCATGATGGGAATTTTTTTTTAACACTGCACTACAATGTATAATATACTGTACACCAACTGCACTGTATTAGAAACTGTACACTGGCTACACTGTATTATATACTGTGTACACCACCTGAAGTGTATTAGAAACTGTATAATATACTGTGTACACCGCCTGCACTGTATTAAAGACTGTACACCGACTGCACTCTATTATACATTGTGTACACTGCCTACACTGTATTAGAAACTGTACACCGGCTGCACTGTATTATATACTGTGTACACCACCTGAAGTGTATTAGAAACTGTACAAACTGTATTATATACCGTGTACACTGCCTGCACTGTACTAGAAACTGTACATCGGCTGCACTGTATTATATACTGTGTACAACTGTGTACAGCTGAAGTGTATTAGAAACTGTACACACTGTATTATATACTGTGTACACACCGCCTGAAGTGTATTAGAAACTGTACACCGGCTGCACTGTATTATATACTGTGTACACCACCTGAAGTGTATTAGAAACAGTACACTGGCTGCAAGGGTCTCAATGAGTGTGAGGTTGCTGAGACGATATTGTGTGGTTGCAAGAGCCTTAAATGAGTGTCAGGCTGCTGAGATGATTGCATGGTTGCAAGGACCTCAAGGAGTGTCAGGTTGCTGTGACGATATTGCATGTTTGCAAGGGTCTCAAATGAGTGTCGGGTTGCTGAGATGATATGATATACTGTGTTCACCGCCTGAAGTGTATTAGAAACTGTACACACTGTATTATATACTGTGTACACCGCCTGCACTGCATTAGAAACTGTACAGTGGCTGCACTGTATTATGTACTGTGTACACTGCCTACACTTTATTAGAAACTCTACAGCGGCTGCACTGTATTATATACTGTGTACACCACCTGAAGTGTTTTAGAAATTGTACACACTATATTATATACTGTGTACACCACCTGCACTGTATTAGAAACTGTAGCGGCTGCACTGTATTATATACTGTGTACGACTGTGTACAACTGAAGTGTAAAAGAAACTGTTCACACTGTATTATTATACTGTGTACACTGCCTGAAGTGTATTAGAAACTGTACACTGGCTGCACTGTATCATATACTGTGTACACCACGGATTTGTGTGGTTGCAAGGGTCTCAATGAGTGGCAGGTTGCTGAGATGATATTGTGAGTGTGTGTGCTGCAGAAGACATTGTTGCAGACTGCATGTGTCCGTGCTGCAGAAGATGTGGTTGTAAAGGGACAGGTAGCTGTCTCAAAGGTTGCCTTGACAGGCGAAAACAGAAAAGATAGAGATAATTGACTGTGGAGACTTAATCGTAACCCTAAGCGAACAAGTATATGGGATAAGGACAACATTTGTACGATCCGTAAGTTCCGTAGTGGATCCTAGCGAACGATATGGGGGACACAACGAATGGTAACGAATTGACATGACATTGGTTTAGCGAATAGATGAGAGAAGAAGTGCGTATGAATGATTCGTAAGTTCAACTGCGGGAACTGAACACATGACATGGGTGACCCGAATTGACACGACAAAAACATGGTAATGAATCCTACCTGCAACAGTGCGCCGTGCGACTGAGTTCGAATCGGACTGTAGCGGGTGTGCAATGTATCAGAAAAAAGTGTGGTGTGGCGCCGCGCATGACGCACACAAATAACTTTGGTTTGGTAAATAAAATGTGAGAAGAACCGTGTACGAACTATTCATAAGTTTTGCTGCGGGAACAAAACACACGGCATGGGAATACATTGTATGGCAATGATTAGAACATGATAGGAATGCAAAGTAACAACTCCTACCTGCGACAGTGAGCGAGACTTGATCGAAAAACCATGAATAGGCAACCGCAACACACTTTATTCGGGAACAGACTCACAAACACAAAGTGAGCTGAAGAGTCAGCCTGGTGATGTAACAAATCGCTCACTGGAACCGACAAGGAGCATGGGCGAGTGGGCTGCTTAAATACCCCCCGGCTCCTCCCATAAATTCAGGCCACCATACTGACCTTCATATATACAGTATCTCACAAAAGTGAGTACACCCCTCACATTTTTGTAAATATTTTATTCTATCTTTTCATGTGACAACACTGAAGAAAGTTAGTGTTACAAGGTCTGAGGCATGATTGGGGAGCAGGTGTGTTAAATTTGGTGTTATCGCTCTCACTCTCTCATACTGGTCACTGGAAGTTCAACATGCCACCTCATGGCAAAGAACTCTCTGAGGATCTTAAAAAAAATAATTGTTTCTCTACATAAAGATGGCCTAGGCTATAATAAGATTGCCAAGACCCTGAAACCGAGCTGCAGCACGGTGAACACAACCATACAGCGGTTTAACAGGACAGGTTCCACTCAGAACAGGCCTCGCCATGGTCGACCAAAGAAGAGTGCACGTGCTCAGCATCATATCCAGAGGTTGTCTTTGGGATATAGATGTATGAGTGCTGCCAGCATTGCTGCAGAGGTTGAAGGGGTGGGGGGGGTCAACCTGTCAGTGGTCAGTCAATACGTCGCACACTGCATTAAATCGGTCTGCATGGCTGTTGTCCCAGAAGGAAGCCTCTTCTAAAGATGATGCACAAGAAAGCCCGCAAACAGTTTGCTGAAGACAAGCAGACTAAGGACGTAGATTATTGGAACCATGTCCTGTGGTCTGATGAGACCAAGATAAACTTATTTGGTTCAGATGGTGTCAAGCGTGTGTGGTGGCAACCAGGTGAGGAGTACAAAGACAAGTGTGTCTTGCCTACAGTCAAGCATGGTGGTGGGAGTGGCATGGTCTGGGGCTGCATGAGTACTGCCGACACTGGGGAGCTACAGTTCATTGAGGGAGCCATGAATGCCAACATGAACTCTGACATACTGAAGCAGAGCATGATCCCCTCCCTTCGGAGACTGGGCTGCAGGGCAGTATTCCAAAATGATAACGACCACAAACACACCTCCAAGATGACCACTGCCTTGCTAAAGAAGCTGAGGGTAAAGGTGATGGACTGGCCAAGCATGTCTCCAGATCTAAACCCTATTGAGCATCTGTGGGGTATCCTCAAATGGAAGGTGGAGGAGCGCAAGGTCTCTAACATCCACCAGCTCCGTGATGTCATCATGGAGGAGTGGAAGAGGACTCCGGTGGCAACCTATGAAGCTCTGATGAACTCCATGCCCAAGAGGCTTAAGGCAGTGCTGGAAAATAATGGTGGCCACACAAAATATTGACACTTTGGGCACAATTTGGACATTTTCACTTAGGGGTGTACTCACATTTGTTGCCAGCAGTTTAGACATTAATGGCTGTGTGAGTTTTTTTGAGGGGACAACAAATTGACACTGTTATACAAGCTGTACACTCACTACTTTACATTGTAGCAAAGTGTCATTTCTTCAGTGTTGTCACATGAAAAGATAGAATAACATATTTACAAAAATGTGAGGGGTGTACTCACTTTTGTGAGATATATGTATATATATTTATATATATATATTGATCAGGGGTGGCTCTAGACTTTGTGAGGCCTTAGGCAAAACTTTACTAGCCATGAGGCCCCACTCATGCCCATAATGGGAAAAATAATTCAAGCGATAAAAAAAATAACTGTATGTCCCCCCACAGCGCTGCCAGCTTCCCTCCTCTTCTCTCCCACTGACTGCTGTGGGAGATCTCCAGAAAAAAGAAGATCTCCCACAGCTGTGTTCATTTTTCTAAATGAACATAGTGAGTGTGTGACTGTGTTTACTATGCTTCGGTTTATGAATTAACAGGAGAAAGGGACTGGGGAATCTGTGTCCTTAGTGCCTTTCCCTGTCTCAAAAGTGAGACTTCAGGGGTCTGTTTAGTGTATGGTGGTGGGAGTGTATGGTGGTGGGTAGTATGACATGAGAGGGGTGTGGAGTGTATGGTGGGGGTAGTATGTACATGACAGGAGTGCGGAGTGTATGGTGGTGGGTAGTATGTACATGAGAGGGGCGCGGAGTGTATAGAGATGGATAGTATGTATGTGAGAGGGGTTCGGAGTGAATGGCGGTGGGTAGTATGTACATGAGAGGGGTGTGGAGTGTATGGTGGGGGGTAGTTTGTACATGAGAGGGGTGTGGAGTGTATGGTGGGGGGTAGTTTGTACATGAGAGGGGTGTGGAGTGTATGGTGGGGGGTAGTTTGTACATGAGAAGAGTGTGAAGTGTTTTGCGGTGGGTAGTATGTACATGAGAGGGGTGCGGAGTGTATGGCGGAGGGTAGTATGACATTAGTAAGACCTCATCTGGAACATGCAGTTCAGTTTTGGGCACCAGTTCTCAAAAAGAATATCGGGGAACTGGAGAAAGTGCAGAGAAGGGCAACCAAACTGATAAGAGGCATGGAGGAACTCAGCTATGAGGAAAGATTAGATGAACTGAATTTATTCTCTCTTGAGAAGAGGAGATTAAGGGGGATATGATCAACATATATAAGGGGTCCATATAGTGAACTTGGTGTTGAGTTATTCACTTTACGGTCAACACAAAGGACAAGGGGGCACTCTTTACGCCTAGAGGAAAAGAGATTTCATCTCCAAATACGGAAAGGTTTCTTCACAGTGAGAGCTGTGAAAATGTGGAATAGACTCCCTCCAGACGTGATTCTGGCCAGCTCAGTAGATTGCTTTAAGAAAGGCCTGCATTCTTTTCTAAATGTACACAATATAACTGGGTACTGACATTTATAGGTAAAGTTGATCCAGGAAAAATCTGATTGCCTCTTCAGGGTCAGAAAGGAATTTTGGGTATAGGATTGGGTATATGGGATTGTTTGTTATTATTTTTTATTTATTTATTTATTTTTATGGTTGAACTAGATGGACGTGTGCCTTTTTTTCAACCTGACTAACTATGTAACTATGAAAAGGGGGGGAACATGGTAGAAAAGTGGCATATGGTGTGAATGAGCCCTAATTTATTGCTCCATCACTGCAGAGGCCACCTTGCAGTGATATGCATAGGGCAACTGAAGTTAGCAACACAGCACCAGAACTAGCCTCTCAGCCTGCTGCAGACACTGCTCTCACCGCCCCCTCCCCATCTCAAGTCTCTGCACACAAGACCCTACAAATAAGTCACAAGTCTGTGCACACAAGTCCCTACACACAAGACACAAGTCCCTGCTCACAAGTCAAAAGTCCCTGCACACAAGTCCCTGCACACAAGTCACAAGTCCCTGCACATAAGTCACGAGACCCTGCACACAAGTCCCTACACACAAGACACAAGTCCCTGCACGCAAGTCACAAGTCCCTGCACACAAGTCCCTGCACAGTACACACAAGTCTCACACAAGACTGCCAGTTCACCTCCCTCCACACATCCGGTGTCCTCCTGTAGCAGAATGAACTCCTGCATGTAGAGGCATCCCTCCTGGGTTCAGCAGCGGCCAGCAGCTCTGCCCCCAACTCTATAATCTGTCTGCAGGTGGCACTGCCTGGAGGAGACAGAGGGAGCACTGGAGAATGCTGAGAGTGGCAGAGGGAACAGGAAGAGACTTCAGGTGGGCGCTGCGCTGATGATTTAGTAGCACTGCAGCTGCATACTAGTATAGACCCTCACTCATCTATCCGGTGTAGTGCATTATATATTGTACACCGCCGAATGAACTGTATATATAATCTACACTGAATGCAGAATATATATATATATATATATATATATATATATATATATATATATATATATATATATATATATAATGCACTGCCTGCACTACATAACCTGCCTGCCTAATTTAGCTTAATCTCTCTCTCCATCCATGCCAACAACACTACACATGGCCGCCATTGGAAGCAGCCTTATATAGTGTGGGGCGTCCCCCTGAGCCATGATTGGCCAAAGGCAGGTGCCTTTGGCCAATTATGGCTCTCGCAGAGCACACTGAGATTAGCCAAAGCATGCAGGTCAGGTGCATACTTTGGCCAATCATCAGACATTAATGCAGTGTGAATTGCAGTGCATTATGGGGCGTTCCACGGCACTTGAATTTCCTGCCAACGCCCCATAATGTTCACAGTTTGGTGAAACGGGTGAACACCTGATGTTCGAGTCGAACGTATGTTTGACTCGAACATCGGGCTCATCCCTAGTCAGGACATCTTTTTTTTTTGGTTGTTTCAATTTCTTTATTGATTTTTTCCATATCCAAAATATAAAAGAAACTTTACACTAGGCGAGACACTCAGCTCGTCTCTGCATCACATATAAAATTCCAAATACATCTCTAAACCCCCATCTCCCCTCCCCTTATCTACCCCTCCCCACCCTACCTCGTCCCTCCCCACCTCCCAGAAACATTACATTCTTTCTTTCTTTCATAACCCAATTTTATCTTAAATTTATCTTTTCTTCTCCTTCCTTTTCTATAGGTTTTTATTTTCTATTCTTTTTCATTTTTATTATGTTTTTTACTTAATTATTGTTGTGTTTTTAGCATTTATGCTCCCATCAGTTCTGCAAATCTTAAGGAGTACTTATATTTTACCCACTTCCTCCACTTCTCTTCGAACTCCTCCATTCCCATTTCACCACTGAACCTTAAATATTCTAAATTATAGATTGAATTTATTTTATTACACCAGTTCTTCACTGTGGGCCTTTCCAGTTCTTGCCAGTGTCTGGATATTTGGCTTTTGGTGGAATCTAATGCCCTGTACACACGATCGGACATTCCGACAACAAAATCCATCGGATTTTTTCCGACGGATGTTGGCTCAAACTTGTCTTGCATACACATGGTCACACAAAGTTGTCGGAATTTCTGAATGCCAAGAACGCAGTGACGTACAAAACATACGACGGGACTATAAAAGGGCAGTTCAGTACCAAGTGCGCCACCCTTTGGGCTGCTTCTGCTAATCTTGTGTTTATCTCGTGTTAGTAGAAGTTTGGTTAGAGACGATTCGCGCTTTCAGACTCGTGATTTTCAGATCGTTTTACTGCTGTTCAGTTTGTGCTTGTGGGTTTGTATCTGGTTTTTAGTGCGTGCAGTCAGTTCGTATTTGATTTTCAGTGTGTTCTTGTCCGCTCGTTGCTGATTTTCGGCTCGCTCTTCACAGGCCTTGCTGTTCTTCAGTGCGTTCTGTTAGTTCATTCTGACCAGCCGACCGTTTTGAAGCCATGTTGCGGGTACGTACTCGTTGTAGAGTTTGTGCTGTGCAGGAGCTTGGTGTTGAGCTTCTTGCTTTGACACAAGCCCAGTCCATGAACAAGACAAGGAGGAGTTCATGGACCAAGAATTGGTTACTCCAGCGTGACCAATTCTCTCATATGCCTTTGCTGCATGAGATCCGGGAAAATAATCCTGATGATTTCAGGAATTATCTCAGGATGACGGACCCCTTTTTTCACCCTCTGTTGGCTTTGCTGACCCCTTATATCAGCAGGCAGGACACCTGCATGTGGCAAGCCATCACTTCAGAGGCTAGTCGCTACGTTGTGGTACTTGGCGACTGGGAGAAGCCTGCAGAACATCAAGTTCTCGACAGGCATCTCCCCCCAGGCTCTGGGGATCATTATTCCAGAGACCTGTTCTGCCATCATCCAGGTCCTGCAGAAGGACTATATTAAGGTAAGTTTTCTCCTTTAACATCACATTCTATGTATTTAATGTTTGCTAATGTATTGTATTTCTTTCCTCGTTCCCTAATTACCATGATTGTAATATGCTGTGAATGCCCTCTTTGTTCTCATGCATACTGGAAGCTTTTAAACTTCTTTTTTTGTCCTTCATGCATATTTGCCTTCACTAACCTCCCCAGCATGCTATCCTGGGCCCATATACACCTCGCCTAGTTACTTAACAATGTATTTTGTCAGCTCCATTGTATTGCTTTACCCTAAACACCCCCTAAAATGTGTACAAATGTTATTTGTGTCCTTAAATTCATGCAGAGTGCCAGAGGCTTTTTTGGGGGGGGGGGCCCAAACTCATTTGGAACCCTCCCTCCCCCCCAACCGCTAAGTCACCTGATAAAAATCCTCTATCTGCTGACTTTGCCAAACCCATACATACTATGCCCACTTCTTTTGTGGTCAGATTTATGGATGAAGTCACCAAAGCATGTAGTGCAAAGGCCTGCCTGAATACTTTCAAATGGTACTGTTTAAAGTTTTGTTCTCCTATTATTATCTTGATAGGTAATAGCAGAATGTAAAAATGTGCTTCCATTTGTACAGTGTGTATTTATATTTTTGTATTATGGCACTTCTTACCTGTCCAGTGGGCTGCCAATAGTGTAAGTAAGGAGGGGCTGGCCAAAATAACACACATTATGTATGCATTCATCTCTCAATGAAGTGGAGAGGGTTACCTGTCCAAAACATCTCCCCCCCCTTAAATTTTTACAATGGGCCATCAGAGGGGGTGAGGAATCTGATAGGTGGACCTTATACTTTTGGCCAAGAATATTTGTGTGTAATCTTCTTGTAATGTTTATGTGCAAAATGACTCAATTTTTTTTCTTGTTTGACTCCACAGTTTCCTTCAACGCCACAGGAATGGCAGACTGTGGCCTTCCACTTTGCCACCGGTTGGGACTTTCCCAACTGTGGAGGGGCAATTGATGGGAAACATGTCCACATAGTCCCACCCCCCAACTCGGGGTCATACTATTATAATTACAAGGGGTTTAATAGTATTGTGATGTTGGCGGTGGTGTCAGCTACTTACAAGTTCCTCTATGTGGACGTGGAGAAAAATGGCCGGATGTCGGATGGTGGAGTCATCGCCCAGATGGAGTTCTACAGGTGTCTCCAAAATGGCAGCTTGGGCTTGCCGCCTCCTGAAGACAATGTGGAAGGACTCCCATTCGTCTTCCTTGCGGATGAAGCATTTGCACTGGGGGACCATCTTATGCGGCCATTCCCTATGAGGACCCTCACCCTGGACCAGAGGGTTTTTAATTACTGACTGGCCAGAGCCAGAAGAGTGGTGGAGAATACGTTTGCAATAATGGCCAGCCGGTTCCGCCTATTTCTTACACCCATACACAACTTTTATAGGAGAAATTCTTTCAGCTATGTTGCCTCAGTTGGGCCTGAGGCCAGACTTGTTAATGAACAAACACTGACGGCGCTTGAAACTGGCCATCCTGGCTTGCCCCCCCAAAGTGCCCGCGAGGTCCGTATAAAATACATGGAATACTTTGCAAGTAGGGGGGGCCATTGATATGCCAGACAATGTCTGAGACATTTTTAAAATAAATTTATTTTTGAAACTGAACTAATATTTGCTTTGATTTACTGCTTGGCTTTCTTTTAGCTGTCTCCTTGGTTATCTAATGGTCTTTTTATTGGCCTTTTTCTTCAACAGTGCAAACGAAATTTCTTTGAGGTGACAATCTCTTCTTTTCGGCTAACTATTATTATTATGTTGTGGGTCTGCTACACACACACCTTGTTTTTGTTGTTAATGTATGTAATGCATTACTGACAAAAATATTCATCATTTTCAGCACCATGACAGAAATTTGGGGAGTCATGAAAATGGTGTGATTGTGGCAATTTATAAAGCACTGTAGGTGTTATTTACTAAAGGCAAATCCACTTTGCACTACAAGTGCACTGCAAAAGTGCACTTGAAACTGCACTGAAACTGCACTTGCAGTGCAAAGTGTATTTGCCTTTCGTAAATAACCCCCATTGTCACTGTAAACACCAACTTTACTCCAAAAAACTGCTTTTGAGCATTGAAAGAAGAAGCCACACATTGTTGATTATAAAACTTTTTACTCAAAGCACATTCACATGTGCGTTTATAAAAGGATTTTTGAACAAACCAACATCTTTAGTGTATAAATTTTTTTTTGGTCACATTAATTATAAATAGCCTTTTTTTGTGAAACAGGCATGTTTCAAAGCATTCGCAACTCAGGAACTTACAACTTTGATAAAGTGAAGGCAATATCAGACATTAGTATGTCCAAAATGTGTTGATATTGCCTCCATCAGATGTAAAAGCCAAATGTTGAAGATACGCACAAATTGGAATTCAAATTGGGTATTTCCCTCCTGATCCCATGCCTAATGTCAACATGTGCTAGCTCCCATTATGGGGGATCAATGGACTTGTTTTGGGGGTGCAACCCCTTCATCTCAGCCACTTTAGTAGGGAGAAAGGGGTTGCACCCACAAAAGGTGTACATTGATCTCCCGTGATGGCAGATAGCACATGTTGACACACCATGTGCATCTTTAAAATTTGGCTTTTAAAATACTTTAAAACTTTTTTGGCAAAACAAAAATAGATGAGAAAAAATTTAGGTATTTTTGAGTGTTTTATATTCTCCCTAAAACATCAATGATGTTCTTTATTTTTTGTTGAACATCAGTCATGTTTTCCTTTAGATTTTCTAAATCGTGATTGCACCCCATTATCTCCCTGATCTGCCACTTTCACTTGTGAAATGACTATCTTCTTCCACAATATCCACATCATCTAAAAATAAACAAAAAAACACACCATGTATTATAAATATGCAGGCATACATCTATTACCTGAAGCTGTGGTCTCAGACACTTACCTGTTGTGTTGACTATTTCGCCAATTTCAAAAATGTCTCCCTCCTCCTCCTCTGGTTGTGTTGGTGGTATTTCCCCTTCTTTCAGGGGTGGTGGGTCTCCTCAGATGTCCCAAGTCTCAGATGTCCCTGGTCTCCTCAGATGTCCCAAGTCTTTTTTCCCCTGTGTGAATAAAAAAAGGTATACTTAGCATACAGATATTTGAGGGCAGAACTAGTAATATGAAACATTGCTTGGAAGTGTTGTAAAATTGTCATACAATTTTTTGGCAGAGTTCCAAGCTGAAATCATTATTTTTTTCCCTTTCTAAGGCCGGAATACTTACCTGTTTTGTGCAAGTTTCACAGATGGAGACACCCCTAGAATCCACTGGAGCACCTGTGTGGGACACTCTAAAGGGTGTTCTGGTGTCCCACACTAGTGCTCCTGCATCCAGATGTGTAAACAGCTGCTGAGTGTCCTCTCCTTACACTGAATCAAGTTTGCATTTCATTCTAGTTACAAACCCATCTATACAACAAACTTCTTTTAATAGGACTAGGCCTGAAAAAAATGTGCATCTGCCCAAAACATTGTATTTTAGTGGGTGAACGAATAATCTTTCCTATGAATGATTAATGTGCCCATGTACATGAAAGTTGCCATTTTAAACTGTACAACAGTAAAGAAAAGCACATGAAGCAGTATGCAAGTAATAATAATAAGAATACACGACAACTACTTACTTTTTTGAATAACTCTTTTGATCCTTCTGTACTGATCGTGCTCCCTTATTTTCAGGTCTGACCATCGTTTCCTCAATTGATCCTTTACCCCAAAATTCCTCTGCAGACTCTTCACAACTTTAGTCATGATCTTGGCCTTTCTCACATTTGGGTTTGGTTTTTCAAGATGTCCACCATCTCCACCATCTCTACAAAGGCCATATTTGAGGCCTGATATCTCCTGCGGGATCAGGATGTTTCTGGCTCCAGGCTTTTCTCCTTCTCGTTGCTGAAATTATCATGCACCTGCTGTGTCTCCGCCATGTGCTCTCCCCACTGTGCTGAAAGAGAAGGGGCGGGGAATAGACTAGAAAAAACACCAGGGTGGGCGGAGTTTCACGCATGCGCAGTGTATATAAAGCGTAACACGCGTGCGTTGTACGTACGGTCTGTGAGCGGAAGACGAAGTAACGGAAGCGACGATCATTCTAACGAAGGTACAATTTTAACTTGGTGCATCACTGGCCTGTACTGCTTATACATTGAGGCCTATATTGGGTCAAGATTAGGAGAGTTTAGCCTAATATTAGGGTTTGTCTTGTGTTGTGTCTTGCAGAGAAAATGGATGGGTTCAAAGACCACAGCTTTCTCGCAATCTTCATAGACAAATATAGGGGGCTGCCCTGTCTGTGGCAGGTGAAACATCCACAATATAATAACAAATTAAAGAGGCAGGCAGCGCTGGAGAAACTGCTGGAGTTGGTGAAGGTCCCCACGGCAACCATCCCCTATTTAAAAGCCAAAATTGGTGGCCTGAGGAGCACATATCTTAGGGAGCGCAAGAAGGTCCAGGATTCCATGAGATCAGGAGCTGCAGCAGATGACATTTATGTACCCAGGCTGTGGTACTATGACAGACTGCATTTTCTGTCAGACCAGACTGAAGTCAGGGAATCCCTCTCAGCCCTACCTTCCACGCTTCCTTCCACCCCAGCTGAGGCTTCTGATGTCCAACCTGGGCCTTCCAGCAAGGAAGAAGTGGAGGAGCCCAACTTGAGTCAGGTATAGCATTGTTCTACAGATTTCTTGTCAAAAAAGAAATGATGTTTACTAGATGTTATTATTGATCAATAATTGCTGATTTAATAAAGGCGTTTACATATCAATAGACAGTAGTAGCCAAAAATAATTGGGACAAGAATGAAAAATGCTGGGCTCAAAATAATAGTCTTTTATATTTGTTAACATTCAATTTGCAACAGTCATGAGCTGAAAATTGTGTGTGATTGATGAACCAAAAACTAAAACTATGTCCCTTTTTCACAGGAAGACCTCAGCCAGGAGGAGGCTGTGGAATGTGGTAGCCAGGAGGAGGCTGTGGAATGTGGCAGCCAGCAGGAGGCGGGGGTTAGTGTCAGCCAGGAGGTGGCCGGGCCCAGTAGCCTCACAGAATCCCAGGTCCCTCCCCTCCGCCTTCCAACCAAAAGACCCAGGAAAGGGAGGAACGTGGAGGAGTCAGCGCTCAGGCTGATTGGGGAGGCTTCTGCGGCCCTCAGAACCACCCCCACTCGTCAAGAGGCCTTTGCCTCCATGGCTGCATGAAAACTGCAGGACATGAAGGAGGGGTAACGTCTGAGGAATTCATGTACCACTAAATAAGGGGTTGAGGGGACAAATCACCAGAAAAACCCACCTGTGTGAGTTGGACCATTCTCCTCCTCCTCCTCCTGCCACACCTCCAACACCACAGCCATAGCCTGGATGCAAGCCTGGAAGGAAGAGTGGAAGGAAGACAAGAAAGTGATGGCCTGGGTTCAGTCTGGTCTGACAAAAGATGCGGGCTCTTGTATGACCACAGCCTGGGGACATGTATGTCATTTGCTGCTGTTCCTAATCTCTTGGACTTCTGGACCAGATTGTACTCCCTTATATATGGACTGCTTAGGCCACCAATTTGGCCTTAAAATAGTTGATGTCTGCAATGGGGGCCAAAGGCTTCGCCAATTTCAGCTGTTTCTCCAGCGTTGCCTTCCTCTTTATTTGGTTATGACCCCTAATAAAGGGGTTTTTTTACAAATACTTACCTATGTGTTTTACTTCAAAAAGGACATTTATTTGTAAGTAGGCAGGTACATTTCAAGATACAAGATAATAATGGTGTTGTGGTAACTTGACACACAAAACCCACAAAAAAAATTATGGAGATCACCAAAAAAATAAATAAATAAACAGGAGATCTTGATTAAAAAAACAACCACAAAATAATTAAAAATATAAAAACATAAAAATAAAAAAATTATTCGGGAGATCTGATAAATAAAATTATTATATTCATGAAGTCACGAGAAATAATAAAGAAAGAAGCTTGTGAGAAGTCTGTGTGAATATGAGCAGCAAAACAACTTCATTCTTCTAGCATTATAAAGAAGAGAATGCGCTGCATTAAACAATTTAAAACATTGCAGCGTGACGAATGTGCAATATCCATTACGAAAGCTAGTTTTACCAGACCAAGCACTTCTGTCTCGTAATTTATTCTGAGCATGCATGGCACTTTGTGTGTTGGAATTGTCTGCACACGATCCAAATTTGTGCAAACTGATTTTTTTTTTCGGAACATTTTAGATCCAGCTCTCAAACTATGTGTGTCAGAAATTCCGATGGAAAAAGTTTGATGGAGCCTACACACGGTCGGAATTTCCGACAACAAGCTCCGATCACACATTTTCAGTCAGGAAAGTCCGATCTTGTGTATGGGGCATAAGAGTTGTGGGAGCAACGTTCTCTTATACTGTTTAATTGGCATTCTAATCCCATGAAACAAACACCCCCAAGGATCATCTGGGACTTCTATGCTCGTCATCTCTTTGATTATTTTCCTGATCTCTCCCCAATACTTTTTAATTTTGGGGCATGACCACCACATATGGGCCATAGTCCCAATTTCTTTGCATCCCCACCAGCAGAGCTGGGTTGTCTCCTTTTGGCATTTGTGTGCCTTGTCGGTTTTATGTACCATTGGGCCAGACACTTATAATTTAGTTCTATTATATTGCTATTTACTGACGTGGAATGGGCCCTCTTCAGTAGTTGCCTGGTCTCTAACTCGTTCACCCGTGTTCTCAGTTCCTTTTCCCATTTCCCTATAAATGGCGGTATATCCAGCCCTTTCATGTCTCTCAATATTTTATAAATCACAGCAATCACCCTCTTCCTTCCACTATCCACACATAGTTTTTCCAACGGAAGTAGGTTCTCTGCCGTCCTAATAGGTTGGGGCAATGCCTCGAAGAAATGTTTTAGCTGAGTATACCGCCACCGATCAATCACAATCAATTCATTTTTATGTTTTAATTCCTAGTACGTGCACATTTTATTTTGCTCCATTACGTCTTTCAGTTGTAATATCTCTTGTATGATCCATTTTCCAAACATTTTCTCAATCCACGGTGTAAAATATTTTCTGTCTTTCAGTGGTATCAAAGGTGAGTCATAACCCCATTTTTCCCTTTTGTGTATCTTATCCCATATTATTAGTGCATTACATGTAATACTGTACGTGTCTTCGCTTAATTCTCTATATTGTGCAGGTATCCATATTATTTTCCTCAGTGTGACTTTACTGATAGTACTTTCCATTTTTACCCATCTCTTTTCCTTATTATTTTTTGCCCATTCTATTACTCGTGAAAGAAGTATAGCATTATAGTAATTTCTAATGTCCGGTGCGCCCAATCCCCCATACACCTTATCCTTTGTCAGGGATTGGGAGCATTTGCATCTTATACATTATTTTAGGGAGAATTACTATTTTAAAAATATTGATTCTTCCCATCCAAGATAGCTGTCCTAATGTTATTTTATGAAGTTCTGTTTTAATATCGTTCAGTAATGGCAGAAAGTTTAATTGGTATAGTGTCTCCGTGGATGTTGTTATCTTACTCCTAAGTACTTCAGTTCTTTTTTCCCCAAAACAAAAGGAAAGTATTTTTGATAAGAGTGCTCCTCTGATTTTGATGCGTCGATATTTAAGGTTTCTGACTTCGCTGGATTTATTTTAAAGTTGGATATCTCTCCATATTCTTTCAAGGCTTTCTTTAAGTCTGGGAGGCTTATCCTGGGGCTAGTTATAAAAAATAAAATATTGTCTGCATAGGCCGCTAACTTATGATCCTAGTCCCCTACCTTAATCCCCCTAATGTCTGGGTTCCACCTTATCCCCTCCAATAGGTTCCAGCGCCAGCACAAACAGAGGGGACAGTGGGCACCCCTGTCTAGTACCATTGTACATCTCAAACGATCCAGAGACCGCCCCATTTACCTACACCCTCTCAGTAGGTCAATTATATAATGCTTTAATCCAGTTAGTCATTTTGGGTCCTAATCCTATTTCTTCGAATGTACTCTGCATGAAGCCCCAGTCTACCCTGTCAAACGCTTTTTTGGTGTCGATTGACAGGAGCAGCCCTGGGACCCCACTTGCTTTAATTTTTTGTATAACCAGGAGTGTTCTAATTCCATTATCCCTCCCTTCCCTACCTGGGATAAACCCTACCTGGTCTGAGTGGACCAGATCATTCATTATAGTTTTCATCATCCCTGCGAGAACCTTCGCAAACAGCTTGGTGTCGGTATTTAATAGTGAGATGGGTCTATATCTGGAGCAGAGTGTACTGTCTTTACCTTCCTTCGGAATGATAGTAATAGTAGCCTCCAGCGCCTGCTTTCACATCTCCCAATTGGCTCCAATCCCATTCATATAGGAGCAGAGTTTGGGAATTAAGATGTCTTAAAATTTTTTGTGATAGAGTGTCGTCAGACCATCTGGTCTTGGGCTTTCCCCCCCGGTGATTATTTTAAGATTTTTAATATCTCCTCTTCTGTTATGGGGGCCTCTAAGTAACTAAGTTTGTCTTCTGCAATCTTATTTATACAGATTTCATTTAAGAAGGCTTTAGATTTCTCATGTTTCTGTTTTACCTCATCTGGTGTATCTTTCTTAGTAATTGAATAATGTTTTCCATAATAATTTTGAAAGGTCTTAGCTATTTCTATTGTCTTATATACTACTTTCCTGGAAATAGTTTGGAATTTCTCAATATAATTAGCTGTTTTCTTCTCTTTTAACAGCCTCGTCAAATATTTCCCGGTCCTTTTGCCCCATTGGTATCTCTCTTTCTTAATTTTATTATAGACCGTTCGAGATTCCTGCTCTACCAACTCTCTCATCTCCTCCCTCTTTATACTGAGTAGTTTCTTATCTCTCCCTTCCTTATGTTGCTGTTCTAGCTCATAATTTCTTTAGTTAGGGTTATTTTTTTTCTCCTTCATTCTTTTTTTCCTTTCTGATCCAACCATAATCAGAATACCCTTAATGTAAGCTTTGTGAGTTTCCCAGACTAAAGCTTCCGATGTTTCCTCCGTGTCATTAAGCCTGAAAAACTCCTCTAGTTCTTCCCTTACTCTGTCTTCCACTCTTTATCCTGTAAAAATTCCTCATTTAACCTCCATGTATTGCTCCTAATTTGAGCTTCTTCTATCTTCATTTGCAGTGTCACTGGCGCATGGTCTGAAAAGATCACTATTCCAATGTTTGTACTAACCACTGCCTCCAACAGCCTATGTTCGATCAAGAAAAAGTCGATTCTTGAGTACGTCCCAGAGGCACGGGTAGGCAAGACATCTTGATCAAATTGGGCCTTTTGGATCCAAGAAACTTACCACGCACTCCTTCAACACCCCCCAGTACCCATTTGGAGTTCCCCTTCACATGGAGAAAAATGCAGGAACAGACATGAAGCAGATAAAACGTATGTCAAGGGCGCTCAGAATGTCAGGATCAGGCAGTTAGTGTCTTTATTGGATGGATGAAGTGGTCTTCAAACACTTAGGGCTGCACTCAAAGAGGGAAGCAATCTCTAATAGAAAACAAATAAAAGAAAAAAAAAAGGTGCCTCTAAGTGCAGAATTAAAACTTTTAATATTCCCAAACAAGATTAAAAACACTTACAGAATCAAGGATATCCTTGATTCTGTAAGTGATTTAAATCTTGTTTGGGGATATTAAAAGTTTTAATTCTGCACTTAGAGGCGCCTTTTTTTCTTTTATTTACAGACATGAAGCAGGCCAATGGAACCCTAACTAACCAGTTCTCTTTATAGAGAATACACAAAACTTTTTCTAGTATATTGCTCTCAACATTCCCAAAGGAGTGACTAATTACTCACCATGGTTAAGGCTGCTTTCACACTGAGGCACTTTACAGGGGCTATAGAGCTAAATATAGCGCCTACATAGAGCCTCTCCTCTCACTCTAGGGCTTTCACACTGGAGCGGTGCGCTTGCATAACTACATTTGCATATGTAGCGGTACCCCTGTGAGGGCTGCTGATTGACTCTATACCCCACTGGCTACCCCGACTCAGCAGATCCTCTCTTACCTCTGACACCTTGGGTTCCATTCTGCAATAGGATGTTATCAATGAGAAACTCACACAATGTCACTGAACCACTCAGAAAGTTTACTAGAGTGAATAACAAACACAATGAACAATGTGAATGGACACAAACAATAAATGACAGTTGGTAGCACTCAACTTATGTATGATAACTATGGACTGTATAATCACCGTAGGGAGTATATGTAGACAGGTGTACAATGGGACAAGTGTTCAATATCACTCAATACTAGGGATGAGCCGAACACCCCCCGGTTCGGTTTGCACCAGAACCTGCGAACGGACCGAAAACTCGCACGAACGTTAGAATCCCATTGACATCTATGGGACTTGAACGTTCGAAATCAAAAGTGCTAATTTTAAAGGCTAATTTGCATGGTATTGTCCTAAAAAGGGTTTGGGGACCCGGGTCCTGCCACAGGGGACATATATCAATGCAAAAAAAGTTTTAAAAACGTCAGTTTTTTCGGAAACAGTGATTTTAATCATGCTTAAAGTAAAAGAAAAAAGTGAAATATTCCTTTAAATATCGTACCTGGGGGGGTATCTATAGTATGCCTGTAAAGTGGCGTGTGTTTCCCGTGCTTAGAACAGTCCCTGCACAAAATGACATTTTTAAAGGTATAAATGTCATTTAAAACTGCTTGCGGCTTTAATGTAATGTTGGGTCCTGGCAATATGGATGAAAATCAGTGAGACAAACGGCATGGGTACCCCCCAGTCCATTACCAGGCCCTTTGGGTCTTGTATGGATATTAAGGGGAACCCTGCACCCAAATTAAAAAAAGGAAAGGTGTGGGGCCACCAGGCCCTATATACTCTGAACAGCAGTATACAGGCGGTGCAAACAAGACAGGGACTGTAGGTTTGTTGTTAAGTAGAATCTGTTTGTAATTTTGAACCGGTACATTTTTAACGTGTTTAGCTCCAGACAAAAAAATCTATTTTAAGCTTTTTGGAAAACATAGGGAAGGGTTATCACCCCTGTGACATTTGTTTTGCTGTCTGTGCTCCTCTTCAGAAGATTTCACCTAACTTTTTGTCCCAATGACAAATGTTTTTTGAAAATTTGGGGGTTTTAGTGAAACAAGGATTGGTGATAAAGCATCAGTGGAAAGGAGAAACGTTTTTCCCATATTAACTCTTACAGGAGAGAATTTCCCTTCCTAGGGGTAGATTTCATCTCACTTCCTGTTGTCTCCTTCCGTTTGCAAGTAGGAGTCGTTTGACTCCTTGGATGTTTGAATGTAGGGGCCTGCCCTATATACTCAGCAGAAATTTGGGCCTTAGGTGTTGGTGTTGCCACAACACTGTAAGCCCTCACAGGGCCCTGCTATGAAATATTAGATCAAGAATTGTAATTACATGGCCCTGTTAAACAGGGGCAGAAAAATTGGACCTCTGGTGATGGTGGTGCTGGTGCCACAACACTGTAAGTCCTCACAGTTACTCTTGGTGGGTGCAGGAACGGGCCCTGCTGTGAAATATTATATCAAGAATTGTAATTACATGCCCCTGTTGAACAGGACCAGAAAAATTGGGCCTTTGGTGGTGGTGGTGGTGCTGGTGTCACAACACTGTAAGTCCTCACAGTTAGTCTTGGTGGGCGCAGAAACAGGCCCTGCTGTGAAATATTAGATCAAGAATTCTAATTACATGTCCCTTTTGAACAGGGGCAGAAAAATTGGGCCTTAGGCACTGGTGCTGGTGCCACAACACTGCAACCCCTCACAGATACTCTAGTTGGAGCGCAGGAACTAGCCCTGCTGCAAAGAATTGCATCAAAAATTGTAATTACACGCCCCTGTTAAACAGGGGCTGAAAAATTGGGCCTTAGGCACTGGTGCTGGTGCCACAACACTGCAATCCCTCACAGATACTCTAGTTGGAGCGCAGGAACTAGCCCTGATGCAAAGAATTGCATCAAAAATTGTAATTACACGCCCCTGTTAAACAGGGGCTGAAAAATTGGGCGTTGGGAACAGGTGCTGGTGCCACAACACTGCAACCCCTCACAGATACTTTAGTTGGAGTGCAGGAACTGGCCCTGCTGCAAAGAATTGCATCAAAAATTGTAATTACACGCCCCTGTTAAACAGGGTCTGAAAAATTGGGCCTTAGGCACTGGTGGCGGCGCCCAGAACCAAAAATGTTCTTACAAGCTATCAGCATGATCATTGAGGAGGAAGAGGATAATTACTCAGCATAACAGGATAGTCACTCAGCATCAGCATAGACAGTCTTTGAAGGGATCTGACATTTCAAAAAAAATTATTCGGGTTACATCAGCATCAGGTGCTTGGTAGCTGGTGGTGATCCAAGACTGATTCATTTTTATGAAGGTCAGTCGATCAACCGAGTCGGTGAACAGACGCACCCTGTGATTGGTTACAAAGCCTCCAGCAGCACTGAATGTGCGTTCTGAAAGAACGCTGGATGCAGGACAGGCCAGTAGCTCAATTGCATACTGTGCAAGCTCTGACAAGTGACCCATCCTCAAGACCCAGTAACCCAGAGGATTTTTGGTGGGAAAGGTGTCCAAGTCAGATCTTGCCCCTAGGTATTCCTGCACCATGTAAAACAGATGCTGATGATGGTTGCTGGAACCGATCATACCTTGGGGCTGTGGACTAAAAAAATGTCTGACCGCATTGGTCAGACGGCCACCTTCTCCACCGCTCCTTCTTTGACTGACCGAAGCCTCAGCAACACATTGTCCAGGAACAGGAGTTTGTAACCTCCCAGTCTCTGGGAACGTTTTGCACAGACCTTTCTGCAAGGCCTCCCAAAGATGTTTTATCATCTGCTCCCTCTGTGATGGCAAGATAAGGTCCACAACCTTACCCTTGTAATGTGGATCAAGGAGGGTAGCCAGCCAGTATTGATCCCTCTCCTTGATACCACGAATACGAGGATCCTTCCGCAGGCTTTGCAGGATCAGGGAGGCCATGCAGCGTAGGTATGCTGGGGCATTCGGTCCGGAGTCCTCTGGGTCACTAAGGACGACATGATCCGCAGCCACCTCCTCCCAGCCACGTACAAGTCCATGGGTTTCTTGGGACTGTAAATGATCCCTTAAAGACTGCTGCTGATGCTGAGTTCCAGGCTCCACCTCCATGCTGACACAATCCTCCTCCTCCTCATCCTCTTCCTGTGTGATCGGCGGCCATGCAGGAACACTGTCTGGATAAAGGGGGCATTGAGAGCTAAGGAAGGCCTCCTCTTCCTGCCTCTGTTCTGCCTCAAGTGCTCTGTCCATTATTCCATGCAGCGTGTGCTCCAACAGGTGGACAAGGGGGACAGTGTCACTGATGCATGCACTGTCACTGCTCACCATCCTTGTGGCCTCCTCAAATGGTGACAGGACAGTGCATGCATCCCTGATTATGGCCCACTGGCGTGGGGAAAAAAAACAAGCTCCCCTGACCCTGTCCTGGTGCCATAGTCGCACAGGTACTCATTGATGGCCCTCTGCTGCATGTGCAGCCGCTGCAGCATGGCCAACATTGAGTTCCACCTGGTGGGCATGTCACAGATTAGGCAGTTCTTGGGCAGGTTATATTCCTTTTGGAGGTCTGCCAGCCAAGCACTGGCATTATATGACCGGTGGAAATGCACACAGACTTTCCTGGCCTGCCTCAGGACATCCTGTAAGCCCGGGTACCTGCCCAAGAAATGCTGCACCACCAAGTTAAGGACGTGAGCCAAACAGGGCACATGGGTCATTTGTCCCTGTCAGAGGGCGCAGAGGAGGTTGGTGCCATTGTCGCAAACCACCATTCCTGCCTTAAGTTGGTGTGGCATCAACCACCTCTGAACCTGCCTCTGCAGAGCTGACAGAACCCCTGCCCCAGTGTGGCTCCTGTCCCCCAAGCACACCAGCTCAAGCACCGCATGGCATCTTATGGCCTGCGTACTTGTGTAATGCCTTGAATGCCTACGGAGCACCGCTGGTTCCGAGGACAAAGCACAGGAAGAGGCCATGGAGGAAGAAGAAGAGGAGGGGCTGGAGGAGAGAGGTGTGTCAGAATCACCAGTAGTGGCATTTTGGAGGCGTGGTGGTGGGACAACCTCCAACACTACTGCACCTTGTCCTGCATCCTTCCCAGCTGCCAGCAGAGTCACCCAATGAGCCGTGAAACTTAGGTAATGTCCCTGTCCATGCCTGCTGGACCATGAGTCAGCGGTAATATGCACCTTACCACTGACCGCCCTGTCCAGCAAAGCCAATACATTGCCTTCCACATGCCGGTAGAGTGCCGGAATCGCCTTCCGTGAGAAAAAGTGACATTTGGGAACCTGCCACTGAGGAACCACACATTCCACAAACTCACGGAAGGGGGCAGAGTCTACCAACTGAAAAGGTAGCAATTGAAGTGCTAGCAATTTTGCCAAGCTAGCATTCAACCGCTGGGCATGTGGATGGCTGAGAGCGAACTTCTTTCTGCAGCAGCTGGGGCAGGGAAATTTGCCTGGTACAATCTGACGTTGGTGTACCGATAGCAGATTGCCCGCAAGTACTTGGCTGTGACTCACCTAATTCTACACCTTCATTCCTCTCAGTGCAGGTCTCAGAGAGGACTGAAGGTATAGTGGGGTTGGAGATCCCAGCTTATGAGGAGCAAGGAGAGGTCCTCTTTGTTCTTTGGTGTGGGTCTTTTAGGTACACTTGCCAACGAACTGCATGGCAGGTCAACATATGTCTGGTCAAGCATGTGGTGCGGAAGATGTTTTGGCCACGCGAGATACGCTTGAGACATATGTTGCAAATAGCAGCGGTGCGATCTGATGCACTCGTCTCAAAAAAGGCCCACACCAAAGAACTTTTGGAATAACTTGCAGAGACAGCAGTGCCCTGCACATGCGGAGCTCTGAGGTGTGATGCAGTCAGTGTGCTGCCCTTAGGCTGGCCCCTGGAGGGCATCCTGCCTCATTGGTGAAGTACCTCCTCCTCCTCCTCTATCCTATCAGGCACCCACGTTGAGTCAGTGACCTCATCATCCCCTCCCTCCTCATCACTGGAGCAAACCTGGCAGTATGCTGCAGCAGGGGAAACATGACTGCCAGATTGCTGGGATGCATATATATACACAATACAATGTAGATAGCTGACTTGACCTGCCTACTCTATCTAACTTAAATCAAATGACACTGTCTGTCTCTCTCTCTCTCTATCTCTGAACGCCAGAACACACTACACAGGGCTGCCGTGCAGGCGGCCTTATATAGTGTGGGGCGTGTACTAAACCCCCTGAGCCATAATTGGCCAAAGCCTCCTTGGCTTTGGCCAATTACGGCTCTCTGTTCAGACGGTGCTGTGATTGGCCAAGCATGCGGGTCATAGTGCATGCTTGGCCAATCATCAGCCAGCAATGTACTGCGATGCCGCAGTGAATTATGGGCCGTGACGCGCCACTCGAATTTGGCGCGAACGGCCCATATTGTTCATAATTCAGCAAACGACTGAACACACGATGTTCGAGTCGAACATGGGTTCGATTTGAACATGAAGCTCATCCCTACTCAATACCTATATTAAACACCTTCCCACTGAGGCCTCAATATACACACCAAATTACAATACGAGGTTCCTTTAATTTAATAACACAATGCAATATTTAACATATACTCAATGGCTCCCCCTAGGTTGTAATTCACAGTTCAAGCTACAAATAGAACAGTAAAGCTGGGCAGAAGATGGTAAAGGTTCCTTGACTCCAGATATCTTCAGCTAGCCTGTAGTTTACACTGCAGTATTTGTAATCCACAAGGCAAAAGAGAGAAAAAACAAACTGTAGAATAAATGGTACGTGGATAACTGCTTAACTGAACAAATAAGACACTTGTAAATTCCTCCTTATGTGTGAGTGTAATACAGTACTGACCTTACAGTGCAGGGAACAACACACCCCAGAGTTCAGCTGCATGTTGCCTGTGAAGGAGTAGATTCACATCCATGAAACTACAAGTCTCACCAGCAGTCTGTAAAATAACTCACTCAGCAAACAGTGCACTTTACTGAAATGGTCAGGTGCCCTCTCACCAAAATAGACTAAGAGGCTGTGAGACTCCCCTCCTGATGTCTCAGTCTGATGAAAAGATGGTGCCACTGCGCTGTACTGCTACTCCAGATGGCTTAAGTGCAGGAAACTTGCAGATGTTCTGGTACTGCAAACCGATCCGTTTGCTAAGCTGGCAAAACTGTACTCTGAAGTACCTCAGAGTCTGACGATCCAGCTCCGCACTGTATAGGCCGCAGTCTTTCACTCCTGGTCACACACACAGACCTCCTGCTGGCAGGTATTGAATGGCGTCCGGAGAGGCTGAAAGATGGCCGCGCTGATCCTTTTATTACTGCTCCCAGCACGCAGTGCTCCTCGCTTTGCATTATCTGTATTGTAGTTCAGGGCTGATCCAGCTAACAGAGTCACTTTCTCCTCCAAACTACATCTCCCACAATGCTTTGCTGCGTTCCTTTTCAGGAATTAAAAGTAAGTCCTAACAGCATCAAGAAGGCACTAGAGGGAGCAAAACTCATTTGAAACAATAACAACTGTAATACCTTATATTAGCAAACCCTTGGCTACACATATAAAAACATATATTGTACTAGTAACAGATAAAAATTATACTATAAATCTGCAAAGAAAAAGGTGTATGGAGTTGGGAGAAGAGTAGTTCTCCAACCGACCAAGAATCCTTATGAGACCAGTAGGTCTCAAACTCAGTCCAAGGTCATGTGCGTCCAAAAATATAAAAGTAAAAAAAATAAAATCTATCTGAAAAAATATGTGTAATCAAATCTAAACAAATTGGAACGAATCCAATTTAATTGAAAGTAATTAACGACTGAGTGGGGGTGAATCATGTCAGCATGTGGGCGGATAGCCACATAGATATCAAAAATATTATTAACTGTGCTATAATACAGATGTTATATATAATAATGTAGACCAATGGTTCTCCACCCCTGTCCTCAGGACCCACTAACAGGCCAGATTTTGGGGGATGCAGATTACATAGTTACATAGTTACATAGTAGGTGAGGTTGAAAAAAGACACAAGTCCATCAAGTCCAACCTATGTGTGTGATTATATATCAGTATTACATTATATATCCCTGTATGTTGCGGTCATTCAGGTGATTATCTAATAGTTTCTTGAAGCTATCAATGCTCCCCGCTGAGACCACCGCCCGTGGAAGGGAATTCCACATCCTTGCCGCTCTTACAGTAAAGAACCCTCTACATAGTTTAAGGTTAAACCTCTTTTCTTCTAATTGTAATGAGTGGCCACGAGTCTTATTAAACTCTCTTCTGCGAAAAAGTTTTATCCCTATTGTGGGGTCACCAGTACAGTATTTGTAAATTGAAATCATATCCCCTCTCAACCGTCTCTTCTCCAGAGAGAATAAGTTCAGTGCTCGCAACCTTTCCTCATAACTAAGATCCTCCAGACCCTTTATTAGCTTTGTTGCCCTTCTTTGTACTCGCTCCATTTCCAGTACATCCTTCCTGAGGACTGGTGCCCAGAAAGGGACAACATACTCCAGGTGCGGCCGGACCAGAGCCTTGTAGAGTGGGAGAATTATCGTTTTATCTCTGGCGTTGATCCCCCTTTTAATACATGCCAATATTCTGTTTGCTTTGTTAGCAGCAGCTTGGCATTGCATGCCATTGCTGAGCCTATCATCTACTAGGACCCCCAGGTCCTTTTCCATCCTAGATTCCCCCAGAGGTTCTCCCCTCAGTGTATAGATTGCATTCATATTTTTGCCACCCAAATGCATTATTTTACATTTTTCTACATTGAACCTCATTTGCCATGTAGTTGCCCACCCCATTAATTTGTTCAGGTCTTTTTGCAAGGTTTCCACATCCTGCGGAGAAGTTATTGCCCTGCTTAGCTTAGTATCATCTGCAAATACAGAGATTGAACTGTTTATCCCATCCTCCAGGTCGTTTATGAACAAATTAAATAGGATTGGTCCCAGCACAGATCCCTGGGGAACCCCACTACCCACCCCTGACCATTCTGAGTACTCCCCATTTATTACCACCCTCTGAACTCGCCCTTGTAGCCAGTTTTCAATCCATGTACTCACCCTATGGTCCATGCCAACGGACCTTATTTTGTACAATAAACATTTATGGGGAACTGTGTCAAATGCTTTTGCAAAATCCAGATACACCACATCTACGGGTCTTCCTTTATCTAGATGGCAACTCACCTCCTCATAGAAGGTTAATAGATTGGTTTGGCAAGAACGATTCTTCATGAATCCATGCTGATTACTGCTAATGATACCGTTCTTATTACTAAAATCTTGTATATAGTCCCTTATCATCCCCTCCAAGAGTTTACATACTATTGATGTTAGGCTAACTGGTCTGTAATTCCCAGAGATGTATTTTGGGCCCTTTTTAAATATTGGTGCTACATTGGCTTTTCTCCAATCAGCTGGTACCATTCCAGTCAGTAGACTATCTGCTGAGGATGATCCCTCAACCTTATATTTTTTGAAGGCCTTCTCCTTTGCTTTTATATGCATTTTTACATTGGAGTTAAGCCATCCAGGATTCTTGATCGCTCTTTTAAATTTATTACCCAATGGGATACATTGGCTAATGCCCTTATTTAATATGCTCTTAAAGCAAACCCATCTCTCCTCCGTATTCTTTGTTCCTAATATTTTATCCCAATTTATGCCTTTTAGCAAGGTTTGTAGTTTAGGGAAGTTGGCTCTTTTGAAATTCAGTGTCTTTGCATTCCCTTTATGTTTCCTGTTTGTGTGATTTATACTGAAACTAATTGACCTGTGATCGCTGTTACCTAAATTGACCTGTATTTCCACATCCGTGATCAGGTCTGTATTGTTGGTAATCAGTAGATGCAGTAATGTTTTATTTCTAGTTGGTGCGTCTACCATCTTACCCAAAAAAATTGTTATGCAAGACATTAAGGAACTGGCGAGCCTTAAATGTTCCCTCCGCCCAGTCTATGTCTGGATAATTAAAATCCCCCATTATGATAACACTTCCCATCCTTGCTGCTAATCCAATTTGTGATAGGAGATCTGTCTCCACTTCCTCCCTCAGGTTAGGGGGCCTATAGCATACCCCCAGTATTATTTTCCCCTTAGCTTCATCCCTTTGGAGCTCTACCCATAAGGATTCTACCTCCTCTCTAGCTCCCTCAGTGATGTCATCTCTCACATTAACTTGTACATTATTCTTGATATATAGGCATACCCCTCCCCCTTTTTTACCCTCTCTATCCTTGCAATATAGGGTATACCCTTGAATGTTTGCCAGCCAATCATGAGAGCTGTTGAACCAGGTCTCTGAAATTCCCACAAAATCCAAATCCTCCTTGTACAACAGTATCTCTAGTTCACCCATCTTGTCCGCCATGCTCCTGGCATTGGTGAACATGCCACATAGTTTAGACCGGTCGCATATTGTCCTCGTATTGGGTGTTTTGAGATTGCAACTAGGACTTGCTACTATACTCACCTTGTGTTTTTGTGCTTTGGTTAACCTACCACTAATGCCCCCAATACTACCCTCTGGAATATCTTCCGTGCTGGCTATCTCTGTCTCTGGACCCTCCCCCCATTGCCTAGTTTAAAAACCCCTCTAACTTTTTGGCCATCTTCATTCCCAGCAGATCTGCACCCTCCTCATTTAGGTGCAGTCCGTCCCTTCTATAGTACCGGTTACCGACTGAGAAGTCGGCCCAGTCCTCCAGGAACCCAAATCCCTCCTTTACTACACCAGCTCTTCAGCCACTTGTTTACTTCCCTAATCTCCCTCTGCCTTTCTGGTGTGGCTCGATGTACCGGTAGTATTCCTGAGAATACTACCTTGGAGGTCCTTTTCCTCAATTTAGCTCCTAAGTCCCTAAAATCGTTCTTTAGGACACTCCATCTGCCTCTGACTTTGTCATTGGTGCCAACGTGCACCATGACAGCCGGGTCTTCCCCAGCCCCTCCCAGTAATCTATCCACAAGATCCGTGATGTGCCGAACCCGAGCGCCCGGTAGACAACATACTGTTCGGCGCTTCAGGTCTTGGTTAGAGATTGCCCTCTCTGTCCTTCTAAGAATTGAGTCCCCTACCACCAGAATCTGTCTTTCCTTTCCCTTTACTGCCCCCCTCACTCTCAGTGGAGGAGTTCTTCCCCCGGCAGCTAGGAGAGTCCCTAAGCTCCAGCAGTGCTGGTCCCTGACTGGTTTCACCAATGTCACTCAATGGAGCGTACCTGGGATGCTCCAGTCCTGGATCGGCCTCCCTGGCACTTCCCCCTCTACCCTTCCTGACTGTCACCCATCTACTCTTTGCTAGTGCCTGCACCTCTTTGTCTCCACCCGCCTCTGTGCTGGCCCCTGCCGGCATCTGCCGTGTACGTTCCTGGCTCTCCTTTAGTATGGAGGGACTTCTCAGTGCTGACAGTTGCTTCCCCAGATTCAGAACCTGGGCTTCCAGGGAAACAATGTGCTTACATTTTTCACAGCAGTATTCGCCCTCGATCGGATGATCAAGGAACGCATACATGCAGCAAGATGTACAAAGAGTCGCCTCTCCACACCCACTGGGCATCGTACCTATTAAATTTAGTGAGGATTTGGGGACTTTACCCTGTCCAAATTACCTAACAGCTAGCTTCCTGGCACTAATACTCAAGACAATACACAGGTACACAACAAGACAATACACAGGTACTCACAGACCTATGTGCAATCGCAGAACAGTCGCAGACCTACGTGCACTCACAATACTCAAGTATACAGTATACAATACACAAGTACTAACGATCCACACACACTACTCAGACAACACTCAGGTACTTACACTACACGGGTACTATGACCCCTGTTATAAACTCCTGTTTTAAACTCTGGTTTTTAACTCACCACTTAGACCAGTTCCACTTGGACAGAGTTCCACAGCCTCACACTGAGCAGGCTCACTTATGAGTCCTACACAGAGTTATATAGGCACCTGTGAGCAATTAACCACCCCCCTTAATTGATAGCCTGAAGGAACCAGAGGAAAAAAAAAAAAAAAAAAGCTATTTAAAAAGTGACAGAAAAAGGTGATTGAAAAACTAAAAGGAAAAGCCCCAAAAATGCAACCCAGCAAACAAAAAGCAAGTCCAGTTCACTTGGACTAAGTTCCACAGCCTCACACTGAGCAGCAATACTGTAATCAATGAGCAGCAAATGTTTACAAGCTCCTGACTCCTGGCGCCGATATACCAGGGCTTAGAACCAGAGATTGACGCAGTCCAGGTCAGCAGGACCAGGGGGGGCGAGGAGGGGGACCTGTGCAAGTTCCCCTTACAGAGTTTTCTGTAAAGGTGAACTTACCCATTAAACATGACCAAACTCAATAATGATTTGAGCAGTAATAGTGTACTCCAGTGACACCTAGTGTCCTAACTTAGTACTCTACATTCCTCTCAGTTACAATAGTAAAACTATTCACAGTTTGTCTAGATCAGTGGTTCTCAACTCTTGTCCTCAGGACCCACTAACAGGCCAGGTTTGCAAGATAACTGAAATACATCACAGGTGATATCATTTTCTGCTCAGTGATTGCAGTATTCTAGTCTGCATCCCCAAAGGTAATACTTAAAATCTGGCCTGTTAGTGGGTCCTGAGGATAGGAGTTGAGAACCACTGGTCTAGATTAATATATATAACATCTGTGTTATAGCACAGTTAATAATATTTTTGATATCTATGTGGCTATCCACCCACATGTTGACATGATTCACCTCCACTCAGTCGTTAACTACTTTCAATTAAATTGGATCTGTTCCAATTTGTTTAGATTTGATTAAATATATTTTTTTCAGATGGTTTTTTATTTTTTTTTACTTTTAGATTTTTGGACGCACATGACCTTGGACTGAGTTTGGGACCTACTGGTCTCATAAGGATTCTCAGTCGGTTACAGAACTACTCTTCTCCCAAACCCATACACCTTTTTCGTTGCAGATTTATAATATACTTTTTATCTGTTATTAGTATAATATATGTTTTTATATGCAAATGTAGTTATGTACAATCCTATTGTTTTTCCTTATGCATTTCTTAATTAAGAGAGATGGATTTTTTGACCATCTCCTTGTACACCTTGCTGACCTTGGATACATTAAAGAAATATAATGATTTATATACTTCTTTCCTTACCAATTATCTCATACTTTCACTTCCTGATGGACTCCCAAAATACAAACAACCACCATAACCATTAAGGTTATATCACATAACATTCAGGGATTTAACTCTCCAAATAAAAGGAAGAAAGCCTTCTTACAATACAGGAAACTAAATGCCTAAATATTCCTACTACAGGAAACTACATTCATAAAAGATAATCACCCTACATTTTTTCATAAGGAACTTAAACAATCATTCTATACCTCTACGTCTTCCAAAACTAAAAGAGTAGCTATCTTTATCCATCAATCCTTTCCTCTGGAGGTTCAGCAGGTTTACAAGGATCAAAACAGTAGGTGTATTATTATTATTAAAGGTATTTTATTAGGCAGAGAATTGCCAATTGCCAATGTATACGCACTAAATGATTCACAAACCACGTTCTTCACACAATTTTTTATTATTCTACAGCGTTACCACTCACCACATATAATACAACTCTGCATTACAACCTAATCTAGAAGTAAACAAAATCTGAATTCAAAAACATTTTCAAAAACCTCTTGCACACACATAAATGCATTACAACTTATTGACTCATGGAGAGCACTAAATATAGGGACACGCGAATATACTTTTTATTCACACCCACACGATTCCTACTCGCGCCTTGACTATATTTTTTTCACTTCTATTATATTAGCTAACACCCATGATGCATCAATACATCCCTGTTCTTGGTCAGATCACCATATCACCACTCTAAGCACACATTTTATTGACCTCACTTAAGCGCCATACTCTTGGAGAATCAATGAGGCATTACTAACAGACCCCAAGCATCAACAAGAGATAACCTCAGCTATAAAAGATTACATTACATTAAACACCACCCCAGATATATCCCCAACAACCCTATGGCTGGCTCATAAAGCGGTCCTGAGGGGGCCGCAGCAGACTGAATTAGCAGCAGACTGTAATAAGAAGTAATGGGAATAGATTCACTCCCTCACGAAAGATCTCCAAAAATTGTACAGAGACCATACCAATACACATAACCCCACTATCTAAAATATGATCTCCCAAAAACGTCAAGAATTAGATTCCTTACTCACATATAAAGCAGCACTTCCCTGGTCTAAAGCAAAATTTTTCTTATCCAGTAATACATACATATTCTACAAAGTTTGCCCGTAAACGTAATCACTAATAAGGCCCACACATGTTTATAAACTTAAAAATAACTCCAATCAACTGGTCACTCATCCTCAAGAAATATTATCTATTTTCAAAATTTTTTATTCAGATCTGCTCTCCACTCCGATCTCTTCGATACCACTCCCCGCACTATCCTGGTTAGATAAACTACCCATAGCTACACTAACTTCTACACAAATAGATAAATTAAACACACCATGCACAGATGAAGAAATTCAGAAAATTATTAAATCTCTTAAAAGAGGTTCAGCCCCTGGTCCAGATGGATTCTCTTCCTTCTATTATAAACAATTTCACCAACTCCTAATCCCAAATTTAACAAAGTTATATAACAACATTTTGAAAGGCGACTAGTTCCCAGAGGAAATGTTACTCGCTAACGTCCTTAATTCCGAAACCAAATAAAGACCATACGTTAGCCCAAAATTACAGGCCGATTTCACTAATAAACAATGACCTTAACATATTTAGTAGACTGTTAGCGAATAGATTAGCGTCAATAATTCCCTCTCTGATATCCCCTTATCAATCTGGATTCATCCCAGGCTGACAAATCACAGATAATATTTGTTTAGTAACGAATATAATTCAGGGCGCAAATATCAAATCACAATCAGTTTTGTTATTAAGCCTTGATATTAACAAGGCATTCAATAGTGTGTCATGGAGTTACCTCAATATGGTGTTGCAAAGATATGGACTTAAAGGAGAATTCACTCATGCCTTCCATGCACATTATCACAACTCCCACACCAGGATAAGGTTACAAAGATGCAACTCAGAATTTTTCAAGGTTGGTTGCGGTAAATGTTAGGGATGCCCCCTCTCACCATTATTATTCACACTAGCTATTGAGCCTTTGGCCACAGCAATATTACTACACCCAGATATTAAAGGAGAACAAAGAGAAGTGGGGTTGGGATTTTATACGAGGCATGTTGATGTGTATAATAATATATGGAATAAACATGAATAGATTGAATGTCACAATCCCCTTGGGGTAATTAATAATAATAATAATAATAAGCATAATAAAACTGATAACAGTGAAATATTTATGATAAAGAATGTAGTCATGAAGAACCAATGTATATAATAATAGTACATTTAATAGCGAATAATTAATTAATAAACATGATTTGTGACAGACAGAGTAAATGATAAACGATCAAATATACACAAATAATTGATACATGATTTACATTAAATGAAATTGATGAAAGTTGTAATATGATACAGTTATCAGGGCAAGCTTATACTTTGCACCCATAGATGAACACTCAATGCGTTTCATGGCCTGTTGCCAATCGTCAGGAGTTGGATGCATGAATGAGCTAGAAGATGGAGTCTCTCCCATATCTAGGCATCTGACATTAACAATTTATCCTCCATTATTGCAAAAGTTGAGAGGGATGCTTAAATTATGGAAAACTTTCCACATTTCATTTTTAAGCAGAATAACAGCAATTAAAATGATGATTCTACCAAAGTTATTATACTTATTTAGGGTGCTCCCAATTAGACTAAATAAAATGATAACTAAGTTCCAGTCAGAAATCAACAAATTTGTTTGGTTAGACTCTCACCCACGTTATTCTAAAATGGTGCTATACACATCGCAATTTGTGGCTATATTATTTAGCTTCTAGATCGTCACAAATTGCCCAATGGCATATCTACAATCCTAAAATCCCATGGGTCAGATTTGAAAGAGAATCAATTCTTCCATATTCTATCTTAGTTTTATCATGGGGCAACAAGATCTCAATCCATACTCTTGAAACACTCAATCAACTGGTCTTTCAGTCATATCAACTTTGGAGGTTATACAATAAGAAACTTAAACTTATCTCTGTCAATCCCCCACACGCCTCCTTCATAGTAGATCCCAAATTCTCACTAGACTATCATGAAAATGGGGAATCCACATGGTGGATTACCAATAACCTGACATCCCTCTCAAAATGTATAGATAACTTCTCTTTTACTTCATTCTCCTCATCAAAAGCCAAATATCAGGCTCCCAATAATGAACTCAGGAGATTCCTCCAAATCAGACACTTCTACAACACATATTTTCAAACAATAGATACAAAACCGCCCACATTTAATGAAAATATATGTTGGAGATCACCTAGAGGCTCAAGGTTGATATCTGAGATATACACAAATCTAGTTAACATTGATATGCAAGAAAAACTCCCTTATATGCACAAATGGGAGCTAGAATGTGATATATCGTTTTCAAAAGAAAACTGGGATGAATGTATCAACAACCTCCGCAAATGCACAAGATCACTCACAATTAGAGAGACAGCAATAAAGTTGTTTGCAAGATGGTATTATACACCCACAAAACTTCACACTATTTTCCCTTTAATACCTCAGACATGCTTTAGAGGATGCACTTCTACCGGCTCATTCTCACACAATTTCTGCGAATGTGAGAAAGTCTCACAAATATGGAAACAACTTGAAAACTTTACATCCAGAATTTCAGACAATATCATACAACTCACTCTCCCTAATTGTCTATTATTCTCCCCTATCACAGGCCTATCCCTCCATCACATGAGACTTGTCCACACAAAATGTGTTTCTATACATTGGCTAATTGGTTATCATTGGAAATCTCCATCAGTACCTCTAGCCCATCTAAAAGTAGGAATAAACAATAATAATCTCATGGAAAAAATATTTCATACCTTACACAATACAAATCATTTATATGATAAAAATGGGCCCCTTGGTTCACTAATTCTAAACACTTTTTAAACCCTAAATGAATAAAACTTAACATTGAAAGTCATTATTAACGTTTGGATGTTGACCTATTTCTTGTTCAATATTTTTATTGTAAGAAATATAAAATATATATAACAGTAATAGTTCACTTAGCGCTGGTAGTAACACATAGCCATAGAGAGTCACAAGTAATCTTACAAATGTAAAAATGATGAATAAACAAAGCAGTACTGTGATGTAGTGGAACAAATGGTTTGTTGACCTATTTCAATGATATTCTAGATGTGATGCTAGTCAACCTTCACATTGTACTTTTAATACTTAATGTAATTAGAAATGAGCCAAACACCCCGCGGTTGGGTTCGCGGCAGAACATGCGAACGGACCAAAAGTTTGCGCGAACATTCGAACACCATTAAATCTATGGGACCCGAACATGAAAAATCAAAAGTGCAAATTTTAAAGGCTAATATGCAAGTTATTGCCCTAAAAAGTGTTTGGGGACCCGGGCCCTGCCCCAGGGGACATGTATCAATGCAAAAAAAGGTATTAAAAAAGGCAGTTTTTTCGGGAGCAGTGATCTTAATAATGCTTAAAGTGAAAAAATAAAAGTGAAATATTCCTTTAAATATCGTACCTGGGGGGTGACTATAATATGCCTGTAAAGTGGCGCATGTTTCTCGTGTTTAGAACAGTCCCTGCACAAAATGACATTTCTAAAGGAATCAAAGTAATTTAAAACTGCTTGCGGCTGTAATGTAATGTCGGGTCCCGGCAATATGGATGAAAATTATTGAGAAAAATGGCATGGGTACCCCCCTCCCCCCAGGCCCTTTGGGTCTTGTATGGGTATTAAGGGGAACCCAGCACCCAATTTAAAAAAAGAAAAGGCGTGGGGCCCCCAGGCCCTATATACTCTGAACAGCAGTATACAGGTGGTCTAAACAAGATAGGGACTGTAGGTTTGTTCTTAAGTTGAATCTGTTTGTAATTTGGAACAGGTAGATTTTGTAAGTGTAGCTCCAGCCAAAAAATCTATTTTTAAGCTCTTTGGATAACATAGAGAAGGGTTATCACCCCTGTAACATTTGTTTTGCTGTCTGTGCCCCTGTTCAGAAGATTTCACCTCATGTTCTGTCCCAATGACAATTGGATTTTTTAGGAGGTTATTAAGGAAACATGGATTGGTTATAAAGCATCAGTGGAGATACCTTTTTCTCATATTAACTCTTACAGGAGAGAATTTTCCTTCCTAGGGTAGATTTCCTCTCAGTTCCTGTTGTCTACCTCCGTTTGTAAGTAGGAGTTGTTTGTAAGTCGGATGTTTGAAAGTAGGGGACCGCCTGTATATACTATAAAGCCTGGCCTATATACTCTGCAGAAAATTGGGCCTTAGGTGTTGGTGGTACCAGAACACTGTAAGCCCTCACAGTTACTCTTGGTGGGCGCTGGAACAGGCCCTGTTGTGAAATATTATATCAAGAATTGTAATTACATGCCCCTGTTGAACAGGGACAGAAAAATTGGGCCATTGGTGGTGGTGTGGTGGTGGTGCCACAACACTGTAAGCCCTCACAGTTACTCTTGGTGGGCGCGGGAACGGGCCCTGCTGTGAAATATTAGATCAAAAATTGTAATTACATGCCCCTGTCAAACAGGGGTAGAAAAATTGGGTCTTAGGCAGTGGTGGTGGTGCCACAACACTGTAAACCCTCACAGATTCTGTTGTTGAGTGCAGGAACGAGCCCTGCTGTGAAATATTAGAGCAAATATTGTAATGACATGCCCCTGTTAAACAGGGGCAGAAAAATTGGGCCTTAGGCACTGGTGGTGGTGCCACAACACTGCAACCCCTCACAGATACTTTAGTTGAGCGCAGGAATGAACCCTGCTGTTAAATATTTGACCAAAAAATTGTAATTACACGTCCCTGTTAAACAGGGGCAGAAAAATTGGGCCTTAGGCACTGGTGGTGGTGCCACAACACTGCAACCCCTCACAGATACTCTAGTTGAGCACAAGAATGAGCCCTGCTGCAAAATATTACAGCAAAAATTGTAATTACACGCCCCTGTTAAACAGGGGCAGAAAAATTGGGCCTTAGGCACAGGTGGTGGTGCCCTAAAACTGAAACAAAAATGTTCTTAGAAGCTATCAACATGAACATTGAGGAGGAATAGGATAGTCACTCAGAATAACAGGATAGCCACTCAGCATAGGCAGTCTTCAAAGGATCTCACATTCATAGAAAAATTAATTGGTTACATCAGCATCAGGTGCTTGGTAGCTGGTGATCCAAGACTGATTCATTTTTATGAAGGTGAGCCGATCAACTGAATCTGTGGACAAGCGCACTCTGTGATCGGTTACAAAGCCTCCAGCAGCATTGAATGTGCGTTCAGAAAGAACGCTGGATGCGGGACAGGCCAGTAGCTCAATTGCATATTGTGCAAGCTCTGGCCAGTGATCCATCCTCAAGACCCAGTAACCCAGTGGATTTTTGGTTGGAAAGGTCTCCAAGTCTGATCTTGCCCCTAGGTATTCCTGCACCATGTAAATCAGATGTTGGCGATGGTTGCTGGAACCGATCAGAACCCCTTGGGGCTGCGGACTAAAGAATTGTCTGAACGCATCGGTCAGATGGCCACCTTCTCCACCACTCCTTCTGTGACTGACCGAAGCCTCAGCAACATGTTGTCCAGGAGGACCAGGAAATTGTAACCTCCTAGGCTCTGGAAATGCATTGTCCAAACCTTTCTTCCTCTGCTCCCTCTGCGAAGGCTGGATAAGATCCGCAACCTTACCCTTGTAACGTGGATCAAGAAGGTTTACCAGCCAGTAATGATCCCTTTCCTTGATACCACAAACCTGAGGGTCCTTTCGAAAGGCTTTGCAGGATCAGGGAGGCCATGCAGCGTAGGTTTGCTGAGGCATTCGGTCCGTAGTCCTATGGGTCACTAAGGACGACCTGATCCGCAGCAACCTCCTCCCAGCCACATACAAGTCCATGGGTTTCTGGGGATTGTAAACGATCCCTTGAAGACTGCTGCTGATGCTGAGTGCTAGGCTCCACCTCCATGCTGACACAATCTTCCTCCTCATCCTCCTCCTCTTCCTGTGTGATCGGCGGGCCTGCAGGAACACTGTCTGGATAAAGGGGACCTTGAGAGGTAAGGAAGTCCTCCTCTTCCTCCCTCTGTTCTGCCTCTAATGCCCTGACCATTATTCCAAGCAGCGTGTGCTCCAATAGGTAGACAAGAAGGACAGTATCACTGATGCATGCACTGTCACTGCCCACCATCCTTGTGGCCTCCTCAAATGGTGACAGGACAGTGAAAAAAAAAAGCGAAGCTCCCCTGATCCTGGTACCATACTCACACAGGTACTCATTTATGGCCCTCTGCTGCGTGTGCAGCCGATGCAGCTATGCCAACATTGAATTCCACCTGGGGGGCATGTCACAAATGAGGCGGTTCTTGGGCAGGTTGCATTCCTTTTGAAGGTCAGCCAGCCGAGCACTGGCATTTTATGACCGGCAGAAATGCCCACAGACTTTCCTGGCCTGCCTCAGGAGATCCTGTAAGCCCGGGTACCTGCACAAGAACCACTGCACCACCAAATTAGGATGTGAGCCAAACAGGGAACATGGGTCAAGTGTCCTTGTTGGAGGGCAGAGAGGAGGTTGGTGCCATTGTCGCAAACCACCATTCCTGGCTGAAGCTGGCGTGGCATCAACCACCTCTGAGTCTGCCCCTTCAGAGCTGACAGAATCTCTGCCCCAGTGTGGCTCCTGTCCCCTAAGCAGACCAACTCAAGCACCGCATGGCATCTTTTTGCCTGAGTGCTTGCGTAGACCCTTGAACACCTACGGAGCACTGCTGGTTCCGAGGACAAATCTGCTGAGGAAAAGGCCATAGAGGAAGAAGAAGAGGAGGGGGTGGAGGAAAGAAGTGTGGCCGAATCACCACTGCTAGAATTTTGTAGGCTTGGTGGTGGAACAAGGTCCAACAATACTGCACAGTCTGCATCCTTCCCAGCTGCCAGCAGAGTTACCCAGTGCACCATAAAAGAAAGGTAACGTCCCTGTCCATGCCTGCTGGACCATGAGTCAGCGGTAATATGCACCTTACCACTGACCGCCCTGTCTAACGAGGCCAAGACATTGCCTTCCACATGCCGGTAGAGAGCCGGAATGGCATTCCGTGAAAAGAAATGGCATTTGGGAACCTGCCACTGAGGTACCGCACTTTCCACAAATTCACGAAAGGGGGCAGAGTCTACCAGCTGAAAAGGCAGCAGTTGGAGTGCTAGCAATTTACCCAAGCTAGCATTCAGCCGCTGAGCATGTGGATGGCTGGGAATGAATTTCTTTCGACGGTTTAGCAACTGGGGTAGGGAAATTTACCTCCTACAATTGGATGTTGGTGTAGCGATAGCAGATTGCCCGCAAGTACTTGGCACACCTAATTCTACACCTTCATTCCTCTCAGTGCAAGCTTCTGAGAGGACTGAAGGTATAGTGGGGTTGGAGATCCCAGCTGATGAGGAGCAAGGAGAGGTTTGCCTTGTTCTTTGGTGGTCTTTTAAGTACTGTTGCCAATGGACTGCATGGGAGGTCGACATATGTCTGGTCAAGTATGTGGTGCCCAAGCGGCTGCTGTTCTGGCCACGCTTGATACGCTTCAGTCATATGTTGCAAACAGCAATGGTGCGATCTGCTGCACACGTATCAAAAAAGGCCCACACCAAAGAACTTTTCAAAATACACGGGGAGTCAGCAGTGCCTTGCACATGCAGAGCTCTGCGGTGCGATGCAGCCGGTGGCTGACCTTAAGCTGGCCTCTGGAGGGCATCCTGCCTTGTTGGAGATGTCTCCTCCTCCTCCTCTCTTCTATCAGGCACCCACGTAGAGTCAGTGACCTCATCATCCCCTCCCTCCTCGTCACTGGAGCAAACCTGGCAGTATGCTGTAGCTGGGGGAACGTGACTGCTAGTTTCTTATCCTTCTTGGGCACCCACTCTCTCTGGGCTCACGTTACTGCCTTCCTCAACCTGGGTACCATCATCGGAGCCTTCAAAATGCTGCACATCCTCATGCAGCATGTACCCGACACTGTGGTCGAACAGTTCGGGGGAATCCTCTGTGCATCATGGTGGGGCTAGGGAAGGAGTGACTGATGACATTGAGTCGATGGAATAGGCCACTTTTGCAGCTGCATTGGCAGGCAAACTACTCTGAGCCTGGGTGACAGAGGATGAGGAGGATGAGGATGGCTTAGTTATCCACTCTACCAACTCTTCTGCATGTTGTGGATCAACACGGCCAGCTGCCAAAAAAAAGGACAAGCGTGCCCCACGGCCACGTGCTGAGGATGCACTGAGTCCATGACCAGCACTGTTGGCTGTAGACAGAGAGCCTGCTTGCCCTCTTTTAGTGGCCTGTGAGCGTCTGCCTCTCCTTGGTGGCCTTCCAGACATGCTGTAAAATTTTATTAGCAAAACACAGTCAGATATAGGCTTCTCTAGACTAGAATAGTCTAGTGGATATATATATAAGTAGGAGACTGTGTGTGTGTGTGTGTGTGTGTGTATATATATATATATATATATATATATATATATATATATATATATATATATATATATATATTTAATGCACTGCAGATCACTGAATCACCTGCATGCCTGAAAGTGTATTTGAAAACGTACACCAGGAATGGCCTGCAGTCAGATATAGGCTTAGTTAGACTGGAATGCAGTGTATATATCTATGTAGGAGACTGTATATATATATTTTATGCACTGCAGATCACTGAATCGCCTGCCTGCCTGCTTGAACGTGTATTTGAAAACGTACAACAGGAATGGCCTGCAGTCAGATATAGGCTTGGCTAGACTGGAATGCAGTGGATATATATATATATGTAGGAGACTATATATATATTTAATGCACTGCAGATCTCTTAATCGCCTGCCTGAAAGTGTATTTGAAAACGTACACCAGAAATGGCCTGCAGACAGATATAGGCTTGGCTAGACTAGAATGCAGTGGATATATTTATGTAGGAGACTGTGTATATATATATATATATATATATATATATATATATATATATATATAATGCAATGCTGATCACTGAATCACCTGCCTGCTTGCCTGAAAGTGTATTTGAAAACGTACAGCAGGAATGATCTGCAGTCAGATATAGGCTTGGCTAGACTAGAATGCAGTGGATATATATGCAGGGGACTGTATATATATTTTATGCACTGCAGATCACTGAATCACCTGCCTGCCTGAAAGTGTATTTGAAAACGTACACCAGGAATGGCCTGCAGTCAGATATAGGCTTAGTTAGACTGGAATGCGGTGTATATATCTATGTAGGAGACTGTATATATATATTTTATGCACTGTAGATCACTGAATCGCCTGCCTGCCTGCTTGAACGTGTATTTGAAAATGTACAACAGGAATGGCCTGCAGTCAGATATAGGCTTGGCTAGACTGGAATGCAGTGGCTATATATATATGTAGGAGACTATATATATATATTTAATGCACTGCAGATCTCTTAATCGCCTGCCTGAAAGTGTATTTGAAAACGTACACCAGAAATGGCCTGCAGTCAGATATAGGCTTGGCTAGACTAGAATGCAGTGGATATATTTATGTAGGAGACTGTATATATATATATATATATATATAATGCAATGCAGATCACTGATTCACCTGCCTGCTTGCCTGAAAGTGTATTTGAAAACGTACAGCAGGAATGGTCTGCAGTCAGATATAGGCTTGGCTAGACTAGAATGCAGTGGATATATATGCAGGGGACTGTATATATATTTTATGCACTGCAGCTCACTGAATCACCTGCCTGCCTGAAAGTATATTTGAAAACGTACACCAGGAATGGCCTGCAGTCAGATATAGGCTTGGCTAGACTGGAATGCAGTGCATATATATATATATATATATATGTAAGAGACTGTACATATATGTTATGCACTGCAGATCACTGAATCACCTGCCTGCCTGTCTGCCTGAAAGTATATTTGAAAATATACACCAGGAATGGCCTACAGTCAGATATAGGCTTGGCTAGACTGGTATGCAGTGGATATATATATATATGTAGGAGACTGTATATATATTTAATACACTGCAGATCACTGAATCACCTGCCTGCCTGAAAGTGTATTTGAAAACGTACACCGGGAATGGCCTGCATTCAGATATAAGCTTGGCTAGACTAGAATGCAGTGGATATATATATGTAAGAGACTGTATATATATTTTATGCACTGCAGATCACTGAATCACCTGCCTGCCTGCCTAAAAGTATATTTGAAAACATACACCAGTAATGGCTTGCAGTCAGATATAGTTTTGGCTCGACTGGAATGCAGTAATATATATATATATATATATATATATATATATATATATATATATGTAGGAGACTGTATATATATTTAATGCACTGCAGATCACTGAATCGCCTTCCTGAAAGTGTATTTATAAACATACACCAGGAATGGCCTGCAGTCAGTTATAGGCTTGGCTAGACTAGAATGCAGTGGATATATATGTAGGAGACTGTATATATATTTAATGCACTGCAGATCACTGAATCACCTGCCTGCCTAAAAGTGTATTTGAAAACATACACCAGGAATGGCCTGCTGTCAGATATAGGCTTGGCTAGACTAGAATGCAGTGGATATATATGTAGGAGACTGTATATATATTTTATGCACTGCAGATCACTGAATCGCCTGCCTGAAAGTATATTTGAAAACGTACTCTAGCAATGGCCTGCAGTAAGATATAGGCTTGACTAAACTAGAATGTAGTGGATATATATATATATGTAGGAGATGGTATATATATTTTATGCACTGCAGCTCACTGAATCACCTGCCTGCCTGAAAGTATATTTGAAAGCATACACCAGGAATGGCCTGCAGTTAGATACAGGCTTGGCTAGACTGGAATGCAGTGGATATATATATGTTGGAGACTGTATATATATTTAATGCACTGCAGATCACTAAATCACCTGCCTGCCTGTCTGCCTGAAAGTGTATTTGAAAACGTACACCAGGAATGGCCTGCAGTCAGATATAGGCTTGGCTAGACTGGAATGCAGTGGATATATATATGTAGGAGACTGTATATATATTTAATGCACTGCAGATAACTGAATCGCCTTCCTGAAAGTGTATTTGAAAACGTACACCAGGAATGGCCTGCAGTCCGATATAGGCTTGGCTAGACTAGAATGTAGTGGATATATATATATGTAGATGACTGTATATATATTTAATGCACTGCAGATCACTGAATCACCTGCCTGCCTGCCTAAAGGGGATTTAAAAATGTACACCAGGAATGGCCTGCAGTCAGATATAGGCTTGGCTAGACTAGAATGCAGTGGATATATTTGTAGGAGACTGTATATATATTTTATGCACTGCAGCTCACTGAATCAACTGCCTGCCTGAAAGTATATTTGAAAACGTACACCAGGAATGGCCTGCAGTCAGATATAGGCTTGGCTAGACTAGAATGCAGTGGATATACATGTAGGAGACGGTATATACTGTATTTATTGGCATATAACACTCACTTTTTCACCATGAAAATTGGGTGCAAAGAGCGTGTGCGTGTTATACGCCAATACTTCAATTTTAGCTGCCTCGGAGGGGACAGGGAAGGAGGCGGGACGAGCGCCATCAGATTACATACAGTGAGAAACTCCTGTTTACTTAGTGGCCTCTGTAATAGGAAGTCCCGTCTCCTGGGCCGCCATTGGACCACTGTTCTGTCTATCATAGGAGATTCTCACTGTAATCTGTCGGCGCTCATCCCGCCCCCTCCCTGTCCCCTCTAGGCTGCAGATGGGCATCGATCAGGCTGCACTGATGGCAACGGTGAGGCTGCTGCATTGATGTGGACTGGTGAGGCTGCATTGATGTGGACTGATGAGGCTGCATTGATGGCACTTGTAAGACTGCAGATGGGCATTGATCAGGCTGCATTGATGGCAATGGTGAGGCTGCAGATGGGCACTGACCCTTATTTTGCTTCAAAGTTCCTTATTTAAAATTTAAGTTTTTTTCCTAAAACTTCCCTCTTAAAATGAATGTGCGTGTTATATGCCTGTGCGTGTTATATGCCGATAAATACGGTATATATATTATGCACTGCAGATCACTGAATCACCTGCCTACCTGCCTGAAAGTGTATTTGAAAACGTACACCGGGAATGGCCTGTAGTCAGATATAGGCTTGGCTAGACTAGAATGCAGTGGATATATATATATATATATAAATATATATATATATATATATATATATATATATATATATATATATATATATATATGAGACTGTATATATATTTAATGCACTGCAGATCACTGATTCACTTGCCTGCCTGAAAGTATATTTGAAAACGTACACCAGTAATGGACTACTGTCAGATATAGGCTTGGCTCGACTGGAATGCAGTGATATATATGTGTAGGAGAATGTATATATATTTTATGCACTGCGGATCACTGAATCACCTGCCTGCCTGCCTGCCTGAAAGTATATTTGAAAACGTACACCAGGATTGGCCTGCAGTAAGATATAGGCTTGGCTAGACTAGAATGCAGTAAATATATATATATTTAGGAGACTATATATATTTAATGCAGTGCAGATCACTGAATCACCTGCCTGCTTGCCTGAAAGTGTATTTGAAAACGTACACCAGGAATGGCCTGCAGTCAGATATAGGCTTGGCTAGACTAGAATGCAGTGGATATATATATATGTAGGAGACTGTATATATATTTAATGCACCGCAGATCACTGAATCACCCGCCTACCTGCATGAAAGTGTATTTGAAAACGTACACCGGAATGGCCTGCAGTCAGATATATGCTTGGCTAGACTGAAATTCAATGGATATATATATATATATATATATATATATATATATATATATATATATATATATATATATATATATATTTAATGTATAATAAATGTAAAAAATACAGCGTGGTCTGAAAAATATTTCCAGACGAGACAAGGTTATGATCACCCGTCTGTTCTAGGAGATATAAATACTGGGATCTTGCTGCAGTTTAAAATGTGAGATACCCACAATTAGCAAAATGTTAAACGGATAAACTGCGCTATATGGGATCAAATCTAAGATGTAATTTCACAATTGGTGCTGCATGACTTAAATAAAAGAATACAATTATCTAAATATAATCACTATACTTCACAGTATTCTATCTCTACAATGTTGCAAATAATCGCATCATAAAAAGAAATCACATCTTGAAGTAATAAAAAATACATGTGGGAGTTTTTTTTTTTAAAGAGAAGTGAGCTGGTATTGCTGTTGATCGATTACTGGTCACAATATAAGAGAGTGTCTCCTTCATATAGAATAGTGACATCAAACTTGAAAAACACCATAGAAAATAGTGATGTAAGATAGGAAAGTCCTTCCACCTGGGAAATCACAGCCTCTTACCAGCTGCCCAGATCTCTTATCAGGAGATCAATTCCGCTTTTTGGCTTATGACCCAGCCACAGTCTCTTAATAAACCGATTAGATACCACTTCTTCTTCTCTCCAGTCTTTCCCAAGTATCTCTGTAAGCCATCAACCAAATGAGAAAAGAAAAGAACTCCCATAGTGTAAAACTATAGACTTCTTTAATGGTAATAAAAGTATTGCACTTACATAGAAAATAAAAAAGGATAACATCTGACAAACATTCGAGCCGGCCGGCTCTCTCGAACTAACGCCCGTTGCTTCCGGAGCTACACGCTGTGTTGGTGGCGTCAGCACACCGCTCTCCCTACGCAGTTTCTTCAAAACTGACATCGTACAGGGGATGGGAAGGGGGGAAGGGGGGAGGGGACAGGGGAAAGGGGGATGGAGCGAAGGAAAATGCCAGTGTCTAACATAGTGTGTCCCAGTATGTAGTCTAAAACATCATCAAGGCTCCAAAAATATTTTTAGACTAAATTCTGCATTCAGACCCTTAGGCTGAAGTGTCTGGAGTCTATATATCCAGTTTTTTCTTTCTTTAGAAGGACCGTGTCAGTCACCTCTGCGATCTGAGAGGTTTTAAAGCATAGAACCCACTTGACAGTGAGGCCTGTTGTGTTACCATGATGGACCTGCAGAAAATGCTGGGCTATTGGCATTTCTTCCTTGAGGCGAATACTTTTTAGATGTTCCGTGAACCGAATTCGTAGCTGGCGCTTTGTTTTGCCGACATATAATTTTTGACAGGGGCATTCCAAGATGTATAGAACCCTCGATGTACTGCAATTAATAAATGAATCAATTGTGCACTCATGACTTGAATTCGAGTCACGGAACGTTTGGACAAACCTACATGTGGTGCTGTGGCCGCATGGAAACATTCCCTTCACTCTAGGCAGATCTGTGAACCAGTTCCAATCAATAGGGCATCTAAATTCAGACTCCACCAGTTCCTCTTTTATTTTTCTTGCTCGTTTAGCTACCATGAGGGGTCTATCCCCAACGATCTCCCTCAGTTTGTCAGATCTGGTCAAGATATGCCAGTGTTCAGACAGAATAGAGCGGAGCTGTTGCCACTGTTTTCCAAATGGAGTAATGAAGCGCACTGGCTCATTTTTCGAGGGTCCATCTTTTTTCTTGGGAATGAGTAGATCAGCTCTAGTTCTATGTCCCGCAAGGCTTTTGGCCCTCCTAAGTGTACGATGTGAATATCCGCATTGGCGAAATCACTGGTATAGCGATTCGGATTCACATCTATAGTCCTCCTCGTTGGAACAGTTTCTCTAAATTCGGAGGAACTGACCCACGGGGATACCCCATATGAGCGACCGAGGATGGTGACTATCGGCCCTTAGCAGAGTATTGGCAGCCGTATCCTTGTGGAACGTAGAGGTGACCAATTGGTCACCAATGACCCTTATACATAGATCCAGAAATGAAATTTCACATGGATCTGCCGTAAAGGTTAATTGTATATTGCGTTTGTTGTTACCCAATTCATCCATGAATTGCAGGAGCTAGATGTGGGTGCCTGTCCACATCATGAGCACATTGTCGATATACTGCAGCCACGCGTGGGCATGGCCACCTTATAACGACGAAGCGTAGACCGTCTCCTCCTCCCACCAGCCGAGGTGGAGACAGGCATACACTGGTGCCCAAGGTGCCCCCATAGAGGTTCCACAAATTTGTTGGTAATAGTGTTCAGCAAATCTGAAAAAGTTGTTTTTAAGGGCCATGTCTAATAGCTCCAGGATAAACTCATTTTGCGCACTCATATGGGGGAATTTCTGGTCAAGGAGGTGATGTACTGCCAGGATTCCCCATTCATGTGGGATAGACGTATAAAGAGATTCCACGTCTATCCCGACCAGAAAAGCACCCTGGAGAATGCGCAGATCAAGTATTTTATTTAATACATCCCCAGTATCCTGAACACATGAGGGCAATAGTTCAACCAGCTCCTTGTTCAGGCTGTCGATATATTTACCCACCCTCTCCGGGGGACCTCTTATTACCGAGACAATAGGTCTCCCCAGAGGATTTTCCAGATTCTTGTGTATTTTAGGTATTATATAAAATACAGGGATGTTGAAATCTTCCACCCTCAGGAAGTCATATTCTCTTTTGGAAATAAGTGATGCCTCTAATGCCCAGTATAAGCAGTCATTGATAAAGTATCACCAAGGGACCAAATGGATTATGGTCAAGCTTTTTGTAAGTAGACCGATCTGACAGTAGGCGGCATACTTCCGCTCATACATGGCAATGGGGAGCAGTACCACATTCCCCCCTTATCGCTGGGTTTAATAATGATTTCTTTAGATGTACGCAGTTCCCTTAGAGCTTGGCGTTCAAGGGGTGGCAGATTGCCCGCCTCATTAGTATGCCAGTTGATCTTGGCAAGGTCCTCCTGTACTAAATCCAGGAAGATTCCCAGTCTTCTGTCCTTTCTAAATTGGGGCATTTTGGTGGACCTAATGCATAGCCCTGCCTCCCTTCTCCAATTGTCACTAGGGGGAATGTCTTCCTCATCAGAGGGAATTTCGCCTTCCTCAAGTAGAAATTCCAATTGTTGGAGGGCCAGGGCATCTCCTGTGTTTAGTTCCCCTATTGCATCTGATTCATTTGGCCTATCTGAGTATAGCGATCTATAGTAGACTTTCCTGAGGAACAAATTGAGGTCTTTATAGATCTCAAATTCCTCCATGGTTTTGGAGTGGGAAAAAGAAAGTCCTCTACTGAGGAGGGCTAGATGTCTATTTTCCAATTTAAATTGGGAAAGATTAATGACGGTGAAATCCTGATCCCCTGTGTTCCCTGATCTAAGGTCAGTCAGTGATGTTGGTTTTGGCTCCTTGTGAACATGTGGTCCTCTTTTTCGTATGCTCTCTTTTGTTTCCCTCTTCCTTTGCCCTGACTTTTTGCGCCTCCTGTTGTTTCTACTCTGCTTTTCTTTAGAATGCCCTTGGTGGGAGGGGAAGACCCCACCAATTCCAATGAGTCGCTGTCTAAAAAAGATACCGCGTTTGACACTTCGTCTTCACTACCGGATGACGTGACCTGCTCCGACGTCCCCCTGTGGTTAGGTCAAAGATGTCATTTCTGGCCCAATCATCCAAGTCACGTTTAAATTTACTTTGTTTGGTAAGCTTGAGATTCTTCTGGGTTTTGTCCACCTCTTTTTTAAGGATCTCATTAAGCCTATCAAAGTCAGCACTATCCTTATGGGGTTCTAATTTAGAGCCACTCAGAGTTATCTGTTGTTCTAAAGTAACCAGTTGGCCCTTCTCCCTCCTCCACTATAAGTTTCATAACCTCCAATTCATGTTTAATACATTCTGCTTTCCATTTGGATGGAAAGCTCTCCGTGTGGAGATGAGCAGCAGGCACAACTCTTTCCCTTAGACCACGTGGGATAATGCCTCTCTGGATATATGATTCCAGAGATAGGATATCCCATTTGCGGTTCAGGGATTTAATAATTAATTTTGAATGCTCCTTAAATAGGGATTTAAATTCCTCCTGTGCCTGCGGTTCTGCCCCAGAAGTCCCTTCATCAAATGTAGCTCGAATTTCCTGATCGAATTCCTCACCGGGTACATATGCCATGCTATAGAAATTATAGATGTTGGTTGTCTACACCTGTGTAAACTAAGATATTGTGGTAGTTAAGGAACACTACAAACGTCAATAAAGTTTAAACATGGGATCCAAGGTGGTAAAAGTGATCCAAAAGGGGATCAAAAAATGGGAGATGAAAAAAATAATGCTAGAAAAACCACCCCTGATGATTGAATCAACTCATATAGTGTGAAAATTTTATAGAATATGATCTATATGATTCGTCAAACAAACGGGCTCCTTCCCAGGTAACAATGAACAATGAGCCTGAAAAAAAAGAAGGGAGGGACCAGAGTGGTCCCAGGAATGTCAACAAAGGGAGAAGGCTCATTGTTCATTGTTACCTGGGAAGGAACCCGTCTGTCTGACGAATCGTATAGATCATATTCTATACAATTTTCACACTACATTAGTTGATTCAATCATCAGGGGATGTTTTTCTAGCATCATTTTTTTCATCTCCCATTTTTTGATCCCTTTTGGATCACTTTTACCACCTTGGATCCCATGTTTAAACTTTATTGACGTTTGTAGTGTTCCTTAACTACCACAATATCTTAGTTTACACAGGTGTAGACAACCAACATCTATAATTTCTATAGGTGAGAAATTCGATCAGGAAATTCGAGCTACATTTGATGAAGGGACTTCTGGGGCAGAACCGCAGGCACAGGAGGAAATTAAATCCCTATTTAAGGAGCATAAAAAATTAATTATTAAATCCCTGAACCGCAAATGGGATATCCAATCTCTGGAATAGGGATGAGCTTCGTGTTCGAGTCGAACCCATGTTCGACTCGAACATCGTCTGTTCGCCCGTTCGCCGAATTGCGAAAGATATGGGCCGTTCACGCCAAATTCGTGTGGCGCGTCATGGCCCATAATTCACTGCGGCATCGCAGTGTATTGCTGGCTGATGATTGGCCAAGCATGCACTATGACCCGCATGCTTGGCCAATCACAGCGCCGTCTGAACAGAGAGCCGTAATTGGCTTTGGCCAATTATGGCTCAGGGGATTTAGCACACGCCCCACACGCCCCACACGCCCCACACTATATAGTGTGTGTTCCGGCGTTCATAGATAGAGAGAGAGAGAGAAACAGACAGTGTGGTTTGATTTGAGTTAGATAGATTAGGCAGAACAGTCAGTCAGTTAGCGGCACTTACAGTGTATTGTGTATATATATGCATCCCAGGTGTTGCATATATATATATATATACACTGTATTCAGTTTAGCTAGATCCGTTCCTGTTATCTTCTTACTGACAGGCAGGCTTGTCTTGTTACAGTATTTACAGCTACCTGAAGAAAATTGCTGGTGTTCTTTTGATCCTATTAGTACCACAGTCAGGCAGCTAGACTATTTACAGTTAGTGCAGTGCGTCCTGCTCACAGTGTTCAGCTAAAAATACAAGTTAGTGGGGTGCGTCCTGCTCACAGTGTTCAGCTACACCTACAAGTTAGTGGGGTGCGTCCTACTCACAGTGTTCAGCTAAACCTACAAGTTAGTGTGGTGCGTCCACCTCACAGTGTTCAGCTAAAACTACAAGTTAGTGCAGTGCGTCCACCTCACAGTGTTCAGCTAAACCTAGAAGTTAGTGCGGTGTGTCCTGCTCACAGTGTTCAGCTAAAACTACAAGTTAGTGCTGTGCGTCCTCCTCACAGTGTTCAGCTAAACCTACAAGTTAGCGTAGTGAGACCTCTGCACAGTGTTCATCTAAAGCTACAAATTAGTGCAGTGCATCCTGCTCACAGTGTTCAGCTAGATCCGTTCCTGTTATCTTCTTACTGACAGGCAAGCTTGTCTTGTTACAGTATTTACAGCTACCTGAAGAAAATTGCTGGTGTTCTTTTGATCCTATTAGCACCACAGTCAGGCAGCTAGACTATTTACAGTTAGTGCAGTGCGTCCTGCTCACAGTGTTCAGCTAAAACTACAAGTTAGTGTGGTGCGTCCACCTCACAGTGTTCAGCTAAACCTACAAGTTAGTGCGGTGCGTCCTGCTCACAGTGTTCAGCTAGATCCGTTCCTGTTATCTTCTTACTGACAGGCAGGCTTGTCTTGTTACAGTATTTACAGCTACCTGAAGAAAATTGCTGGTGTTCTTTTGATCCTATTAGTACCACAGTCAGGCAGCTAGACTATTTACAGTTAGTGCAGTGCGTCCTGCTCACAGTGTTCAGCTAAAACTACAAGTTAGTGGGGTACGTCCACCTCACAGTGTTCAGCTAAACCTAGAAGTTAGTGTGGTGCGTCCTGCTCACAGTGTTCAGCTAAAACTACAAGTTAGTGCTGTGCGTCCTCCTCACAGTGTTCAGCTAAACCTACAAGTTAGCGTAGTGAGACCTCTGCACAGTGTTCATCTAAAGCTACAAGTTAGTGCAGTTGTCAGGTCCCACACTTACCAGACAAATGAGTCCACTTGGGCAGAGGGTAGGCTCCCTTACGTATCCGATTCGGGGCCCCTGGTAGAGTAGACAGGAGGCCCGCGAGTGCGGAATGGTATGAGGGCCTGAAGTTAGAGTCCTGAAGCACGGTGGTCTGGCAAGCAACCGGTAGAGCTTCAGACTTGGTAGAGCAGATGCTAAGCAGGAGTTAATCAGGCTTGGTCACACACAGGCAGAGGTCGGCAACGGGCTGGCGGCAACGGTACAAGGGAGAAGGCAGAAACGAGGTCAGACAAGCCGGGGTCGGGTTCAGGCAGCAGTCAAGGAAGGTCCAAAGGTAAGCCGGGTCACAACGGGTAAACACTACGGAGATACAGGAACACAGGATGATCACGGAACAAGACACAGAGCTGTTTGATCAGGCAGCACCGAGTCAGTGTAGAGGCAGGCTTCAAATAGGCTGATTGGCGCCAAACGCCGCGCACGTGCGCACGCCGATTCGCCAAAGCGCGCCGCGCCCCCGCACGCGCCCCCGCACGCGCCCGAGCGTGCCCCAGACACCAGCGCGCACGCCCACACTATCGGGCATGTCAAAGGCAGCACCCACAAGTGGACGCGCGCACGCACGAACGCCCGGACGTCACCTCGCACGCCACGGCCGGTCAGCCCAGACGCGCCGGCACCCCCAGGGACACGCGCCCCAGCACGCACAGGGACACGAGCACCAACGCGCCCCGGCGCGCACCGGCGCCCAACCAGGTAACCTCTCTGACAGTGCCCCCTCCTCAAGGGCAGACTCCGGATGCCCAGTTGGGCCATTTTTGAGGCATGAGAGGTTTTAAAGGATTGCAGGAGTTCGCTGGCATGTAAATTGCTTTCCGGCTCCCACGAATTATCTTCGGGTCCATAGCCCTTCCATTTTACCAGATATTGCACCTGATTGTGCCTTCTTCTGCAATCTAGAATTGCTTCCACTTCGAACTCCTCCTCGCCATCAATCATAATAGGTTTGGGTGGACCAATGCTGCGACCAGAAAAGAAGTTGGGGGTGACCGGCTTCAGGAGGGACACGTGGAATACTGGATGTATCCTCAGGGAGTTAGGAAGGTCAAGTTCGTATGCCACATTGTTGATTTTCCTTTTGATCAAGAAAGGACCCAGGTATTTGGGGCCCAATTTCCTGGATGGGCAGGCCAACTTGAGTCTAGCGGTAGACAGCCAGACAGAATTGCCGGGTTCAAGAACAAGTTCCCCCCGTCTCTTCCTGTAATCTTCCTGAGCCTTGGTCATGGTCTCCTGCAGCAATTTATTGTTGTTAGAGAAGAAATCCAAAGTTTTGGATACTGCAGGAACAGGACACTCGGGGAATGATCCAGGCAAGAAGGATGGATGGAAACCGTAATTGGCATAAAACGGAGACTGGTTAGTAGCTGAATGTAGAGAGTTATTGTAGGAGAATTCTGCGATGGGAAGCAGGGAGGCCCAATCATCCTGGGAGAATGCAGAAAAACAGCGGATGTATTGCTCCAAAGTTTGGTTCGTCCTCTCGGTTTGTCCATTTGACTGAGGGTGGTAAGCCGAAGAGAATGACAACTCGATTTCAAGCGCGCCACAAAGGGCCCTCCAGAATCTGGAGGTGAACTGGACGCCCCTGTCTGAAACTATATTGGTCGGGACTCCATGCAGTCTGACGATCTCCTTAATGAAGATGGAAGCGGTCTCCATGGCTGAAGGGGTGCCCTTCATGGGGAGAAAATGGGCCATTTTAGACAGCCTGTCTACCACAACAAAAATAGACGAAAAACCTTCTGATGGTGGAAGCTCAACAATAAAGTCCATTGAAATCATGGCCCATGGTCTCTCTGGGACTGGCAATGGTCTCAACAGGCCCCATGCTCTTGTCCGGCTAGTCTTGTTTCTGGCACACATGTTACAGGACTCCACATATTCCTTGCAATCCTTAGTAAGACGAGGCCACCAAAAGGTGCCTTGGACAAGGTCAGTTGTTTTCCGAGTGCCGAAGTGGCCAGCAAGTTTGTGATCATGACACAAGCTTAACACCCGTACCTTTAACTCCTCAGGGACCACAATCTTATTCTTGAACCAGAACAGTCCATCTTTGGTACAGGCTTCAACAGGTGGAGACATTCCCATAGAGGCACGTCTGATTTGAGAAATTAGATCCTCCTGAAGGATTAGGAAATTTCCAGAGGGGAGGATGGTGTCTGGGGACACGGTTCTTTCAGAATCGAGAAACATCCGGGAAAGGGCATCAGATTTAACATTCTTGGATCCGGGTCTGTAAGTGATATGGAAAATAAATCGGGAAAAAAAAAGTGCCCATCTGGCCTGCCGGGGTCTCAATCTCTTGGCTGTTCTTAGATATTCCAAGTTCTTATGGTCTGTGTAGACCAAAATGGGGTGTGCTGCGCCTTCCAGGAGATAACACCATTCCTCCAGAGCCGCTTTAATGGCCAAAAGTTCCCGATCACCCACGTCATAGTTTTTCTCGGAGGGAGAGAGTTTATGTGAGAAGAATCCCACAGGGTACAGGAGTGCTTTGGCACCCTGTCTCTGTGAAAGTACAGCTCCGACTGCAACCTCAGAAGCATCCACCTCTAAGACGAAAGGCAAGGCAGGGTTGGGATGCTTAAGAATAGTGGCTGACGTGAACAGCGCCTTGAGTCTTTCAAAGGCCTCTTGTGCCTCAGGGGTCCAGCAGAACCGGCATCCTTGTTTAGTAAGCTCTGTAATGGGAGTTATGATTGAAGAAAATCCCTTAATAAATTTCCTATAGAAATTGGCAAAGCCAATAAAGCGTTGTACTCCTTTTTTGTCAGTCGGTGCAGGCCAATCCAGAATAGCGGATACTTTCTGTGGATCCATTTTGATGCCGTCAGGGGAAATGATCAGGCCCAGGAACTGGATAGATTGGAGCTCAAATTCACATTTTTCAAGTTTGGCGTACAGCCCATGTTGTCTGAGCCGGGAAAGTACATTTCGTACGTGTTTGCGGTGCTCCATCAGGGAGGCAGAGAAAACCAGGATATCGTCCAGGTAAACGATGACATATAAGTCCAGTAAGTCATGAAAGACATCGTTGACGAAATGCTGGAATGTCGCCGGTGCGTTGCACAGACCAAAAGGCATGACGAGATACTCGTAAAGTCCGAATCGAGTACGAAAGGCCGTCTTCCACTCGTCTCCTTCTCTTATGCGGATCAAATTATAGGCTCCACGGAGGTCTAGCTTAGTAAAAACGGTAGCAGATCCCAATCTCTGAAATAGTTCAGGAACCAGGGGTAGCGGGTATCTGTTCTTAATAGTGATTTTATTGAGCTCCCGATAGTCAATGCAAGGACGTAAAGAGTGATCTTTCTTTTCCACGAAAAAGATACCTGCCCCAGCTGGAGACGTGGAAGAACGGATGAACCCTTTCTTCAGGTTTTCATCTATATAGGTTTTCAAGGTGCCCAGCTCCTGCTCAGTTAGAGGGAAGATCCTCCCAAAAGGGACTTCGGTACCTGGTAAAAGTTCTATTGGGCAATCATAGGGTCTATGTACTGGAAGGGTTTCTGCCCCTTTTTTACTGAACACATCCAGGAAATCCCGGTAAGGTTCGGGAAGATCTTGGTAGGACTTAGTTTCTGAGTCTATGCACAGGCATTGGGAAGAAGTTAATGGGGTCCCCCGTAAGCAGTGTTGTCTGCAATATTCAGAAGAAAACTGGATCTTGCCTGTAGACCAGTTGATACTAGGATTGTGAGCCTGTAGCCAAGGTATTCCTAGGATGACTGGGAAGAGAGGAGAGGAAATGACATCTAGGCGTAAAAGTTCCTGGTGTTCCGGGCCAATGGTGGCCAAAAGAGGAACCGTTTCTTGGGTGACGGGTCCGGAGCGGAGGGTGGAGCCGTCCGCTAGAAAAACTGCCAGTCCTTGGGCTTTAGTTTGAGTGGGAATATGATGGGTTTCGACGAAGGTCCGGTCAATGAATCCACTACATGCTCCCGAATCAATGATGACCGGTACTGGGATGCTCCTTCCAGGTAACTGTAATACAATGGAAAAAGTTAAATGGTTACCGGCACTAGGTAGGACAGGTGCACACAACGAGGAAGACGGCAGACACTTACGTCTTTTATTGGGACATGCTCTTGCAAAGTGACCAGACTCCCCACAGTACAAGCACAGGTTGAGTGTGCGTCTGCGTGTCTTCTCCTCAGGAGTCAGAGAGGGACAGAGCAGTCCCAACTGCATGGGCTCAGGGACCTCCGGGCCTGGAGTAGATGAGACAAGCGGAGCTTGGTTCGGGGCACTAGGGGCCCTAGGCAACATCCAGGTGAGGCGTGGGTGACCAACAGATCTCTCAGAGCGTCTCTCCCTGAGGCGGCGGTCAATTTGGATAGACAGATTGATTAGCTCCTCTAGTGTCTGGGGTACCCTCACTCGTGCTAGTTCATCCTTTAGGGGATCCGACAACCCCAGCCGATATTGGTGATGCAAGGCTGCGTCATTCCAATCCGTATCCGAGCTCCAACGCCTAAACTCCACGGCGTAATCTTCAGCAGCTCTGCGGCCTTGTTGAAGGGAATGTAAAGCGGCTTCTGCCGTGGCTGTTAGCTGGGAGTCCTCATACAGCTGAGACACAGCTAGGAAAAAGTCACTTAAGGAGTCAAGAGATTGAGCCTTTTGCTCCAATAGATGGTGGGCCCAGGTTTGAGGCTCGCCGGTCAACAAGGATATGACGAACCCTACTTTAGTAGCCTCCAGGGAGAACGTACGGGGTTGCAAAGCGAAGTAGAGCTCGCATGCGTTACGAAACGCCCGGAACTTACTGCGTTCTCCGGAAAACTTTTCGGGTGTAGGTACCCTGGGCTCTGGTGGAAGCATCACTACAGAAGGCGCTGAGGCAGGGTTGGCAGAAACTGCTCCTGGAGGAGAGGCTGAAAGGGCCTGGACCTGCCCTTCCAGTCTGGTATAGCCTTCCTGTAGGCTTTTAACGGCTTGAGTAAGGCCCGCTAGGTGCCTGCACAGTTCATCCATGGGGGAGGCCCCCTGCCCGGACTCAGTCATGGCTGCCTGATACTGTCAGGTCCCACACTTACCAGACAGATGAGTCCACTTGGGCAGAGGGTAGGCTCCCTTACGTATCCGATTCGGGGCCCCTGGTAGAGTAGACAGGAGGCCCGCGAGTGCGGAATGGTATGAGGGCCTGAAGTTAGAGTCCTGGAGCACGGTGGTCTGGCAAGCAACCGGTAGAGCTTCAGACTTGGTAGAGCAGATGCTAAGCAGGAGTTAATCAGGCTTGGTCACACACAGGCAGAGGTCGGCAACGGGCTGGCGGCTACGGTACAAGGGAGAAGGCAGAAACGAGGTCAGACAAGCCGGGGTCGGGTTCAGGCAGCAGTCAAGGAAGGTCCAAAGGTAAGCCAGGTCACAACGGGTAAACATCAAGGAGATACAGGAACACAGGATGATCACGGAACAAGACACAGAGCTGTTTGATCAGGCAGCACCGAGTCAGTGTAGAGGCAGGCTTCAAATAGGCTGATTGGCGCCAAATGCCGCGCATGTGCGCGCGCCGATTCGCCAAAGCGCGCCGCGCCCCCGCACGTGCCCGAGCGCGCCCCCGACACCAGCGCGCACGCCCACACTACCGGGCATGTCAAAGGCAGCGCCCACAGGCGGACGCGCGCTAGCGCGTACGCACGAATGCCCGGACGCCACCCCCGCACGCCACGGCCGGTCAGCCCAGACGCGCCGGCGCCCCCAGGGACACGCGCCCCAGCACGCACAGGGACACGAGCACCAACGCGCCCCGGCGCGCACCGGCGCCCAACCAGGTAACCTCTCTGACAGCAGTGCATCCTGCTCACAGTGTTCAGCTAGATCCGTTCCTGTTATCTTCTTACTGACAGGCAGGCTTGTCTTGTTACAGTATTTACAGCTACCTGAAGAAAATTGCTGGTGTTCTTTTGATCCTATTAGTACCACAGTCAGGCAGCTAGACTATTTACAGTTAGTGCAGTGCGTCCTGCTCACAGTGTTCAGCTAAAACTATAAGTTAGTGTGGTGCGTCCACCTCACAGTGTTCAGCTAAACCTACAAGTTAGTGCGGTGCATCCTGCTCAGTGTTCAGCTAGATCCGTTCCTGTTATCTTCTTACTGACAGGCAGGCTTGTCTTGTTACAGTATTTACAGCTACCTGAAGAAAATTGCTGGTGTTCTTTTGATCCTATTAGTACCACAGTCAGGCAGCTAGACTATTTACAGTTAGTGCAGTGCGTCCTGCTCACAGTGTTCAGCTAAAACTATAAGTTAGTGTGGTGCGTCCACCTCACAGTGTTCAGCTAAACCTACAAGTTAGTGCGGTGCATCCTGCTCAGTGTTCAGCTAGATCCGTTCCTGTTATCTTCTTACTGACAGGCAGGCTTGTCTTGTTACAGTATTTACAGCTACCTGAAGAAAATTGCTGGTGTTCTTTTGATCCTATTAGTACCACAGTCAGGCAGCTAGACTATTTACAGTTAGTGCAGTGCATCCTGCTCACAGTGTTCAGCTAAAACTACAAGCTAGTGGGGTACGTCCACCTCACAGTGTTCAGCTAAACCTAGAAGTTAGTGCGGTGCGTCCTGCTCACAGTGTTCAGCTAAAACTACAAGTTAGTGCTGTGCATCCTCCTCACAGTGTTCAGCTAAACCTACAAGTTAGCGTAGTGAGACCTCTGCACAGTGTTCATCTAAAGCTACAAGTTAGTGCAATGCGTCCTGCTCACAGTGTTCAGCTAGATCCGTTCCTGTTATCTTCTTACTGACAGGCAGGCTTGTCTTGTTACAGTATTTACAGCTACCTGAAGAAAATTGCTGGTGTTCTTTTGATCCTATTAGTACCACAGTCAGGCAGCTAGACTATTTACAGTTAGTGCAGTGCGTCCTGCTCACAGTGTTCAGCTAAAACTACAAGTTAGTGGGGTGCGTCCTGCTCACAGTGTTCAGCTAAACCTACAAGTTAGTGGGGTGCGTCCTGCTCACAGTGTTCAGCTAAACCTACAAGTTAGTGTGGTGCGTCCACCTCACAGTGTTCAGCTAAACCTACAAGTTAGTGCGGTGCATCCTGCTCACAATGTTCAGCTAAAACTACAAGTTAGCGTAGTGAGACCTCTGCACAGTGTTCATCTAAAGCTACAAGTTAGTGCAGTGCGCCCTGCTCACAGTGTTCAGCTAGATCCGTTCCTGTTATCTTCTTACTGACAGGCAGGCTTGTCTTGTTACAGTATTTACAGCTACCTGGAGAAAATTGCTGGTGTTCTTTTGATCCTATTAGTACCATAGTCAGGCAGCTACACTATTTACAGTTAGTGCAGTGCATCCTGCTCACAGTGTTCAGCTAAAACTACAAGTTAGTGGGGTGCGTCCTGCTCACAGTGTTCAGCTAAAACTACAAGTTAGTGGGGTGCGTCCTGCTCACAGTGTTCAGCTAAACCTACAAGTTAGTGTGGTGCGTCCAGCTCACAGTGTTCAGCTAAACCTACAAGTTAGTGCGGTGCGTCCTGCACACAGTGTTCAGATAAAGCTACAAGTTAGCATAGTGAGACCTCTGCACAGTGTTCATCTAAAGCTACAAGTTAGTGCAGTACGCCCTGCTCACAGTGTTCAGCTAGATCCGTTCCTGTTATCTTCTTACTGACAGGCAGGCTTGTCTTGTTACAGTATTTACAGCTACCTGAAGAAAATTGCTGGTGTTCTTTTGATCCTATTAGTACCACAGTCAGGCAGCTAGACTATTTACAGTTAGTGCAGTGCGTCCTGCTCACAGTGTTCAGCTAAAACTACAAGTTAGTGGGGTACGTCCACCTCACAGTGTTCAGCTAAACCTAGAAGTTAGTGTGGTGCGTCCTGCTCACAGTGTTCAGCTAAAACTACAAGTTAGTGCTGTGCGTCCTCCTCACAGTGTTCAGCTAAACCTACAAGTTAGTGTAGTGAGACCTCTGCACAGTGTTCATCTAAAGCTACAAGTTAGTGCAGTGCGTCCTGCCCACAGTGTTCAGCTAGATCCGTTCCTGTTATCTTCTTACTGACAGGCAGGCTTGTCTTGTTACAGTATTTACAGCTACCTGAAGAAAATTGCTGGTGTTCTTTTGATCCTATTAGTACCACAGTCAGGCAGCTAGACTATTTACAGTTAGTGCAGTGCGTCCTGCTCACAGTGTTCAGCTAAAACTACAAGTTAGTGGGGTGCGTCCTGCTCACAGTGTTCAGCTAAACCTACAAGTTAGTGGGGTGCGTCCTGCTCACAGTGTTCAGCTAAACCTACAAGTTAGTGTGGTGCGTCCACCTCACAGTGTTCAGCTAAACCTACAAGTTAGTGCGGTGCATCCTGCTCACAATGTTCAGCTAAAACTACAAGTTAGCGTAGTGAGACTTCTGCACAGTGTTCATCTAAAGCTACAAGTTAGTGCAGTGCGCCCTGCTCACAGTGTTCAGCTAGATCCGTTCCTGTTATCTTCTTACTGACAGGCAGGCTTGTCTTGTTACAGTATTTACAGCTACCTGGAGAAAATTGCTGGTGTTCTTTTGATCCTATTAGTACCACAGTCAGGCAGCTAGACTATTTACAGTTAGTGCAGTGCGTCCTGCTCACAGTGTTCAGCTAAAACTACAAGTTAGTGTGGTGCGTCCACCTCACAGTGTTTAGCTAAACCTACAAGTTAGTGCGGTGCGTCCTGCTCACAGTGTTCAGCTAGATCCGTTCCTGTTATCTTCTTACTGATAGGCAGGCTTGTCTTGTTACAGTATTTACAGCTACCTGTAGAAAATTGCTGGTGTTCTTTTGATCCTATTAGTACCACAGTCAGGCAGCTAGACTATTTACAGTTAGTGCAGTGCGTCCTGCTCACAGTGTTCAGCTAAAACTACAAGTTACTGCGGTACGTCCACCTCATAGTGTTCAGCTAAACCTAGAAGTTAGTGCAGTGCGTCCTGCTCACAGTGTTCAGCTAAAACTACAAGTTAGTGCGGTGCGTCCACCTCACAGTGTTCAGCTAAACCTACAAGTTAGTGTGATGCGTCCTGCTCACAGTGTTCAGCTAAAACTACAAGTTAGTGTGAAGTAAGGACAAAGGCTAAATTAGCCTATACGGGGATAGGGGAAAAAAGAGACAAATTCCCTTTTCCCCTAGGGACTTTTAAGGTGCTTCTTAACTCAATGATTGAACAATAATTTCCGTACCAGTTATAAAATTATTATTTTTATTTAATAAAGATTAAAAATATCTATGTCTCACACAGAAAGAAAGAGACATAAAAAAGCGCTTAAACATAAATAATTGGAACATAAAGTCATTAACATTATACAATGCTACATAAAGCAGCTACTTATAGGTGCCATAACAATCTGCCACTTGCTCGACATGTTTCGCTCAAATGTGAGCTTCTTCAGGAGTATTTAAAGGCAAATGATTGTGGTGGACTCAAGCTGCAGTGCAACCCTGTAGCATAAATGCCCGCATAGAATAGAGCTGGTGCCAACTTTAAAAGTAGGGGATTCTCATGGGGGAGGGGACCTCAATGTCAAAAAAGTGACCACAGGAGTATAATAAAGTACTTGAACAGGCCCTTAAATAGAACCAATTGCTAAACCTGATCGGGACCATAGAGGTCTCCCAGCCAGTACAGATTATAAAGATGGAGATGGACAACGAAATCTGAAGGGCTAATCCCTGGTGAAGGCACAGTTAAACTGTCCTAAGGGAGCCGTTCCCTTCACAGCAGTTTTTTAAAAAGGCATCCAACGGCACATGGGCTTGAGGGGGCTTGAAGCGTCCTCCGTGGCTAAGCACCGATATCCCATGTGCCGTTGGATGCCTTTTTAAAAAACTGCTGTGAAGGGAACCGCTCCCTTAGGACAGTTTAACTGTGCCTTCACCAGGGATTAGCCCTTCAGATTTCGTTGTCCATCTCCATCTTTATAATCTGTACTGGCTGGGAGACCTCTATGGTCCCGATCAGGTTTAGCAATTGGTTCTATTTAAGGGCCTGTTCAAGTACTTTATTATACTCCTGTGGTCACTTTTTTGACATTGAGGTCCCCTCCCCCATGAGAATCCCCTACTTTTAAAGTTGGCACCAGCTCTATTCTATGCGGGCATTTATGCTACAGGGTTGCACTGCAGCTTGAGTCCACCACAATCATTTGCCTTTAAATACTCCTGAAGAAGCTCACATTTGAGCGAAACATGTCGAGCAAGTGGCAGATTGTTATGGCACCTATAAGTAGCTGCTTTATGTAGCATTGTATAATGTTAATGACTTTATGTTCCAATTATTTATGTTTAAGCGCTTTTTTATGTCTCTTTCTTTCTGTGTGAGACATAGATATTTTTAATCTTTATTAAATAAAAATAATAATTTTATAACTGGTACGGAAATTATTGTTCAATCATTGAGTTAAGAAGCACCTTAAAAGTCCCTAGGGGAAAAGGGAATTTGTCTCTTTTTTCCCCTATCCCCGTATAGGCTAATTTAGCCTTTGTCCTTACTTCACAGATAATTATGGGATGTGGTGCTGTCAGTTGACTATTTTTGTCCTTCCCAAATTCTACAAGTTAGTGTGGTGCGTCCTCCTTACAGTGTTCAGCTAAACCTACAAGTTAGTGTGGTGCGTCCTGCTCACAGTGTTCAGCTAAAACTACAAGTTAGTGTGGTGCGTCCTCCTTACAGTGTCCAGCTAAACCTACAAGTTATTTTTTTGCGAGCTCTGCACAGTGTTCAGCTAAAGCTACCTGTAGAAGGTTGTTGGTGTTTTCCTGATCCTATCACTACCGCAGGCAGCTAAAAAAGCTACAAGTTAGTTTTTTGTGAGCTCTGCACAGTGTTCAGCTAAAGCTACCTGTAGAAGGTTGGTGGTGTTCTCATACTACAGGCAGGCAGTTGATTTTGCTAGCTGCAGTATCAGTATATATATATATATATATATATATATATATATATATATATATCCCAGCTTAGTACAGCTACAGGCCATTAGTATGTCTGGAAGGCCAAGAAGGAGAGGCAGACAGTCACAAGCCAATAAGAGAGGGCAAACAGGCTCTGTGTCTAGTGCTGGACGTGGAGACGGTGCATCTTCATCAGCACGTGGCCGTGGGACACGCTTGGCCTTTTTTTCAGCAGCTGGCCGTGTTGAGCCGCAACATGCGGAAGACTTGGTCAAGTGGATGACCAAGCCGTCCTCATCCTCCTCATCCTCTCTCACCCATGCCCAGGGTACTTTGTCTGGCAAAGCAGCGGCCTCTTCCCTTGGCTCAATGTCATCAGTGACTCCTTCCCTAGCCCCACCATGTCCTCCTGAGGAGTCCCTCGAACTGTTTGACCACAGTGTTGGGTACATGCTCCAGGAGGATGTCCAGCGTTTGGAAGGCTCTGATGATGATACTGAGCTCGATGAAGGCAGTAACGTGAGCACGGACAGAGGGGGTGCCCAAGAAGGACAGCAATCTGGCAGTCATGCTCCCCTGCTGCAGCATACTGCCAGGTTTGCTCCAGTGATGAGGAAGGAGGGGATGATGAGGTCACTGACTCAACGTGGGTGCCTGATAGGAGAGAGGAGGAGGAGGAGGCGGCACATCACCAACGAGGCAGGATGCCCTCCAGGGGCCAGCCTAAGGGCAGCGCCTTGACTGCATCACACCCCAAAGCTCCACATGTGCAGGGCGCTGCAGTCTCTGCGTGTTATTCAAAAAGTTCTTTGGTGTGGGCCTTTTTTTCATCAGATCGCACCGCTGCTATTTGCAACATATGTCTCAAGCGAATCTCGCGTGGCCAAAACATCTCCCGCTTGGGTACCACATGCTTGACCAGACATATGTTGACCTGCCATGCAGTTTGTTGGCAAGCGTATCTAAAAGACCCACACCAAAGAACAAAGAGGACCTCTCCTTGCTCCTCATCAGCTGAGATCTCCAACCCCACTATACCTTCAGTCCTCTCTGAGACCTTCACTGAGAGGAATGAAGGTGTAGAATTAGGTGTGTCACAGCCAAGTACTTGTGGGCAATCTGCTTTTGGTACACCGACGTCAGATTGTACCAGGCAAATTTCCCTACCCCAGCTGCTGCACCGCCGAAAGAAGTTTGCTCCCAGCCATCCACATGCCCAGCGGTTGAATGCTAGCTTGGCAAAATTGCTAGCACTTCAACTGCTGCCTTTTCAGTTGGTAGACTCTGCCCCCTTCCGTGAGTTTGTGAAATGTGCGGTTCCTCAGTGGCAGGTACCCAAACGCCACTTTTTCTCACGGAAGGCGATTCCGGCTCTCTACCGGCATGTGGAAGGCAATGTCCATGCCTCGCTGGACAGGGCGGTCAGCGGTAAGGTGCATATTACCGCTGACTCATGGTCCAGCAGGCATGGACAGGGATGTTACCTAAGTTTCACGGCGCATTGGGTGACTCTGCTGGCAGCTGGGAAGGATGCAGGACAAGGTGCAGTAGTGTTGGAGGTTGTTCCGCCACCACGCCTCCAAAATGCTAATGATTGTGACACACCTCTCTCCTCCACCCCCTCCTCTTCTTCTTCCTCCATGGCCTCTTCCTGTGCTTTGTCCTCGGAACCAGCGGTGCTCCGTAGCCGTTCAAGGGGCTACGCAAGTACGCAGGCCAAAAGATGCCATGCGGTGCTTGAGCTGGTGTGCTTGGGGGACAGGAGCCACACTGGGGCAGAGGTTCTGTCAGCTCTGCAGGGGCAGGTTCAGAGGTGGTTGACGCCACGCCAACTTAAGGCAGGAATAGTGGTTTGTGACAATGGCACCAACCTCCTCTCTGCCCTCCGACAGGGACAAGTGACCCATGTGCCCTGTTTGGCTCACGTCCTTAACTTGGTGGTGCAGCGGTTCTCGGGCAGGTACCCGGGCTTACAGGTTGTCCTGAGGCAGGCTAGGAAAGTCTGTGTGCATTTCCGCCAGTCATATAATGCCAGTACTCGGCTGATGGACCTCCAAAAGGAGTTTAACCTGCCCAAGGACCGCCTAATCTGTGACATGCCCAACAGGTGGAACTCAACGTTGGCCATGCTGTAGCGGCTGCACACGCAGCAGAGGGCCATCAATGAGTACCTGTGCGACTATGGCACCAGGACAGGGTCAGGGGAGCTTGTTTTTTTTTCCCCACGCCAGTGGGCCATGATCAGGGATGCATGCACTGTCCTGTCACCATTTGAGGAGGCCACGAGGATGGTGAGCAGTGACAGTGCATGCATCAGTGACACTGTCCCCCTTGTCCACCTGTTGGAGCACACGCTGCGTGGAATAATGGACAGGGCACTTGAGGCAGAACAGAGGCAGGAAGAGGAGGACTTCCTTAGCTCTCAAGGCCCCCTTTATCCAGACAGTGTTCCTGCGTGCCCGCCGATCACACAGGAAGAGGAGGAGGAGGAGGAGGAGGAGGAGGAAGATTGTGTCAGTATGGAGGTGGAGCCTGGCACTCAGCATCAGCAGCAGTCTTTAAGGGATCAGTCCCAAGAAACACATGGACTTGTACGTGGCTGGGAGGAGGTGGCTGCGGACCATGTCGTCCTTAGTGACCCAGAGGACTCCGGACCGAATGCCTCAGTAAACCTACGCTGCATGGCCTCCCTGATCCTGCAAAGCCTGTGGAAGGATCCTCGTATTCATGGTATCAAGGAGAAGGACCAATACTGGCTGGCAACCCTCCTTGATCCACGTTACAAGGGTAAGGTTGCGGACCTTATCTTGCCATCGCAGAGGGAGCAGAGGATGAAACATGTTCGGGAGGCCTTGCAGAAAGGTCTATGCAACGCGTTCCCAGAGACTGGGAGGTTACAAACTCCTGTTTCTGGACAACGTGTTGCTGAGGCTTCGGTCAGTCAAAGAAGGAGCGGTGGAGAAGGTGGCCGTCTGACCGATGCGTTCAGACAATTTTTTGGTCCGCAGCCCCAAGGTATGATCGGTTCCAGCAACCATCGCCAGCGTCTGTTTTACATGGTGCAGGAATACCTAGGGGCAAGATCTGATTTGGACACCTTTCCCACTGAAAATCCTCTGGGTTACTGGGTCTTGAGGATGGATCACTGGCCAGAGCTTGCACAGTATGCAATTGAGCTACTGGCCTGTCCTGCATCCAGCGCTCTTTCGGAACGCACATTCAGTGCTGCTGGAGGCTTTGTAACCGATCACAGGGTGCGTCTGTCCACTGACTCGGTCGATCGACTGACCTTCATAAAAATGAATCAGTCTTGGATCACCACCAGCTACCAAGCACCTGATGCTGATGTAACCGAATAATTTTTTTTGAAATCTCAGATCCCTTCAAAGACTGCCTATGCTGATGCTGAGTGACTATCCCTGACTAATTATCCTCTTCCTCCTCAATCATCACGCTGATAGCTTGTAAGAACATTTTTGGTTCTGGGCACCACCACCAGTGCCTAAGGCCCAATTTTTCAGCCCCTGTTTAACAGGGGCGTGTAATTACAATTTTTGATGCAATACTTTGCAGCAGGGCTCATTTCTGCATTCCAACTAGAGTATCTGTGAGGGGTTGCAGTGTTGTGGCACCAGCACCAGTGCCTAAGGCCCAATTTTTCAGCCCCTGTTTAACAGGGGCCTGTAATTACAATTTTTGACGCAATACTTTGCAGCAGGGCTCATTTCTGCGTTCCAACTAGAGTATCTGTGAGGGGTTGCAGTGTTGTGGCACCGGCACCAGTGCCTAAGGCCTAATTTTTCAGCCCCTGTTCAACAGGGGCATGTAATTACAATTCTTGATCTAATATTTCACAGCAGGGCCCATTTCTGCACTCACAAAGAGCGAGTGAGGACTTATGCCCCGTACACACGGTCGGATTTTCCGATGGAAAATGTCCAATCGGAGCGTGTTGTCAGAAATTCCGACCATGTGTGGGCTCCATCGGACATTTTCCATCGGATTTTCCGACACACAAAGTTGGAGAGCAGGAGATAAAATTTTCCGACAACAAAATCCGTTGTCGGAAATTCCGATCTTGTGTACACAAATCCAACGGACAAAGTGCCACGCATGCTCAGAATAAATAAAGAGATGAAAGCTATTGGCCACTGCCCCGTTTATAGTCCCGACGTACGTGTTTTACGTCACCGCATTTAGAACGATCGGATTTTCCGACAACTTTGTGTGACCGTGTGTATGCAAGACAAGTTTGAGCCAACATCCGTCGGAAAAAATCCTAGGATTTTGTTGTCGGAATGTCCGAACAAAGTCCGACCGTGTGTACGGGGCATTACAGTGTTGTGGCACCACCACCATCAAAGGCCCAATTTTTCTGCCCTTGTTCAACAGGGGCATGTAATTACAATTCTTGATCTAATATTTCACAGCAGGGCCCTGTGAGGGCTTACAGTGTTGTGGCCACAACAACACCTAAGGCCCAAATTTCTGCTGAGTATATAGGGCAGGCCCCTACTTTCAAACATCTAACTTACAAACGACTCCTACTTGCAAACGGAAGGAGACAACAGGAAGTGAGATGAAATCTACCCCTAGGAAGGGAAATTCTCTCCTGTAAGAGTTAATATGGGAAAAACATTTCTCCTTTCCACTGATGCTTTCCAATCCTTGTTCCACAAAAAACCCCAAATTTTCAAAAAACATTTGTCATTGGGACAAAAAGTGAGGTGAAATCTTCTGAAGAGGAGGAAAGACAGCAAAACAAATGTCACAGGGGTGATAACCCTTCCCTATGTTTTCCAAAAAGCTTAAAAAAGATTTTTTGGCTGGAGCTAAACACGTTAAAAATGTACCCGTTAAAAATTACAAACAGATTCTACTTAACAACAAACCTACAGTCCCTGTCTTGTTTGCACCGCCTGTATACTGCTGTTCAGAGTATATAGGGCCTGGTGGCCCCACACCTTTCCTTATTTTAATTTGGATGCGGGGCTCCCCTTAATATCCATACAAGACCCAAAGGGCCTGGTAATGGTCTGGGGGGTACCCATGCCGTTTGTCTCACTGATTTTCATCCATATTGCCAGGACCCGACATTACATTAAACCCGCAAGCAGTTTTAAATGAGATTTTTTCCTTTAAAAATGATAAAATAAAAATAAAAATAAAAATTTTGTGCAGGGACTGTTCTAAACACGGGAAACACGCGCCACTTTACAGGCATACTATAGACACACCCCAGGTACGATATTTAAAGGAATATTTCACTTTTTTTTTTTTTTACTGTAAGCATCATTAAAATCACTGCTCCCGAAAAAACGGCCATTTTTAAAAGTTTTTTTTGCATCAATACAAGTCCCCTGGGATAGGACCCGGGTCCCCAACCCTTTTTAGGACAATACCATGCAAATTAGCCTTTAAAATGAGCACTTTTGATTTAGAACGTTTGAGTCCCATAGACGTCAATGGGGTTCTAACGTTTGTGCGAATTTTCGGTCCGTTCGCAAGTTCTGGTGCGAACCGAACCGGGGGTGTTCGGCTCATCCCTACTTTGGAATCATATATCCAGAGAGGCATTATCCCACATGGTCTAAGGGAAAGAGTTGTGCCTGCTGCTCATCTCCACACGGAGAGCTTTCTATCCACATGGATTGGAGGTTATGAAACTTATAGTGGAGGAGGGAGAAGGGCCAACTGGTTACTTTAGAACAACAGATAACTCTGAGTGGCTCTAAATTAGAACCCCATAAGGATAGTGCTGACTTTGATAGGCTTAATGAGATCCTTAAAAAAGAGGTGGACAAAACCCAGAAGAATCTCAAGATTACCAAACAAAGTAAATGTAAACGTGACTTGGATGATTGGGCCAGAGATTACATCTTTGACCTAACCACAGGGGGATGTCGGGGCAGGTCACGTCAACGAAGATGTCCTTCCCAGGTAGGCACTGACACCAGTGCCTAATCATCTGGTAGTGAAGACAAAGTGTTTAACACGGTATCTTTTTTAGACAGAGACCCACTGGAATCGGTGGGGTCTTCCCCTCCCACCAAGGGCATTCTAAAGAAAAGCAGAGTAGAAACATCAGGAGGCGCAAAAAGTCACGGCAAAGGAAGAGGGAAACAAAAGAGAGCATACGAAAAAAGGGGACTGCACGTTCGCAAGGAGCCAAAACCAACATCACTGACTGACCTTAGATCAGGGAACACAGGGGATCGGGATTTCACCGTCATTAATCTTTCCCAATTTAAATTGGAAAATAGACATCTAGCCCTCCTCAGTAGAGGACTTTCTTTTTCGCCCTCCAAAACCATGGAGGAATTTGAGATCTATAAGGACCTCAATTTGTTCCTCAGGAAAGTCTACTATAGATCGCTATACTCAGATAGGCCAAATGAATCAGATGCAATAGGGGAACTAAACACAGGAGATGCCCTGGCCCTCCAACAATTGTAATCTCTACTTGAGGAAGGCGAAATTCCCTCTGATGAGGAAGACATTCCCCCTAGTGACAATTGGAGAAGGGAGGCAGGGCTTTGCATCAGGTCCACCAAAATGCCCCAATTTAGAAAGGACAGAAGACTGGGAATCTTCCTGGATTTAGTACAGGAGGACCTTGCCAAGGTCAACTGGCATACTAATGAGGCGGGCAATCTGCCACCCCTTGAACGCCAAGCTCTAAGGGAACTGCGTACATCTAAAGAAATCATTATTAAACCCAGTGATAAGGGGGGGAATGTGGTACTGCTCCCCATTGCCATGTATGAGGCGGAAGTACGCCGCCTACTGTCAGATCGGTCTACTTACAAAAAGCTTGACCATAATCCATTTGGTCCCTTGGTGATACTTATCAATGACTGCTTATACTGGGCATTAGAGGCTTCCAATACTCTGCTAAGGGCCAACAGTGACCATCCTCGTTCGCTCATACGGGGTATCCCCGTGGGTCAGTTCCTCCGAATTCTGAGAAACTGTTCCAACGAGGAGGACAATAGACGTGAATCCGAAACGCTATACCAGCAATTTCGCCAACGCGGATATTCACACCGTACACTTAGGAGGGCCAAAAGCCTTGCGGGACGCAGAACTAGAGCTGATCTACTTATTCCCAAGATAAAAGATGGACCCTCGAAAAATGAGCCAGTGCGCTTCATTACTCCATTTGGAATACAGTGGCAACAGCTCCGCTCTATACTGTCTGAACACAGGCATATCTTGACCAGATCTGACAAACTGAGGGAGATCGTTGGGGACAGACGCCTCATGGTAGCTAAATGAGCAAGAATCATAAAAGACGAACTGGTGGAGTCTGAATTTAGACGCCCTATTGATAGGAACTGGCTCACAGATCTGCCTAGAGTGAAGGGAATGTTTCACTGCACTGCACCACATGTAGGTTTGTCGATCGCACCCAAACGTTCCGTGACTCGAATTCAAGCCATGAGTACACAATTGATTCATTTATTAATTGCAGTACATAGAGGGTTCTATACATTTCGGAATGCCCCTGTCAAAACTTATATGTCAGCAAAACAAAGCGCCAGCTACGAATTCGGTTCACGGAACATTTAAAAAGTATTCGCCAATAGCCCAGCATTTTCTGCAGGTCCATCATGGTAAGACAACAGACCTCACTGTCAAGGGGTTCTATGCTTTAAACCTCTCAGACCGCAGAGGTGACTTTGACGTGGTCCTTCTAAAAAAAGAAAAAAAACTGGCTATATAGACTCCAGACACTTCAGCCTAAGGGCCTGGTTGCAGAACTTAGTCTAAAAATATTTTTGGAGCCTTGATGATGTTTTAGACTACATACTGGGACACACTGTTAGACACTGGCATTTTCCTTCCCTCCATCTCCCCCCCCCTTTTCCTCCCCCCCCTTTTCCTCCCTCCCTCCCTATCCCCTGCTACTGGCCTTGTATTTTTGTGGCTTCCCTCTTCCCCTGGGAGTCCATTCATGTCCCCTATGGTGGGAATTTATAAGCCAGCTATTATTATCAGCACATTATATATAAATAATTTATTTTTTCATCTGATATTGGACTGTTGTCACTTGGGTTGTCTATACCTGTGTAATCTTTAGACGATTCGATTGCTATTTTAAGTTGTCACCACAAGATGGTGCTAAAGGTTTTCTTAGGTGTAATTACACTAATTGATTGGGGAGTAACCCCTATATAAAGATGATTATCACTGAATTATATTGTCCAGATAAAGTGCTCATTGTGAAGCACGAAACGCATTGACAATTTGATGCCTTAGACGCTGGGGGTCCCCCCCTTCCCCCCCTTCCCCCTACCCCTCTCTTAGTCCCAGAGCAAGCCTCCAAACTTCACAGTTTGGCTCCTTCGTGTGTGGACATCCCTGTCAGCGGTGCCACAATGGATATGTGAACCAGTGCCCTCCAGTGGCCATCCACTTATGTAACCTACGGCTCATCAACAGCACACTTACCCGGAAATTCCAGCACGCTCAGCTGATCTTCCGTGATGGAAGTTAGACGTGTGGTCAGAAGCAAACGGGTCCCAAACTCACACGTGGCAGTGGGACGGAGAAGTGTGGACGGCTACAACCCTGAAAGGCAGGAAGGGTAAGAACCTCTATGGACATTGATTCTCCACTGCATTTGAAATACATCTTACCCCCATGCTCATATCCTCCAGCAGTATAGCGCTGTATAACGCTGAGGCACTGTGCCAGTTACTATACGTCCACCACGGGAGCCAGCTCAGAGGACGGGACTGCATACTTTCCAAGCTATCACACTGACCTAAACCAAGCACAGGGATCACAAATACATGCTGGAGTCATGACTTTTGTGCAATTACCTCTGATCTAGTCTATATACTCCATCAGAATTGATTACTGTTACTATCACATATCCCAGTCCTGACCAGAATCCATTGCCCTGATCAGGGGTTGGGTCAGGACATTCTCACTGTGTGTAGTCTGCTATACACTGCCTTACAGTTTTTTTCTCGTGGTAGACATATCAGGCACCTATATTCAAATTGTATTATTGCACCGACGGGACTTAGATTATTTCATGCTACTTTTGAATACCAACAGTTGAACATACCATGCCTACATGATTCCCTGACTGACAAGGAGGACACCTATATGTCAGCAGTCTACTAGATTCAATCCACTCATTAGCATATTTTTGCTCGGTCTCCCTGGGGAACTTGGGGTTTGGCAATAGGGGAAAATAGGGGAAGCTGGGTCGACCCACCACTGTCTATTTTAAATACAACGTTGTTTTTTGCTTTTTTAATTTTTCATGGTCTTTTGATATTGTGGAGGAACGGATCCCATCAGACGTGGGATCCCTAAATACATGTTTTTATACAGATGTTTCAATAAAGTTTTTTTGTACATTTTTGATCTCATTACGTGGCAGCTTCTCCCTTTGTTGATATTCCTGGGACCACTCTGGTCCCTCCCTTCTCTTTTTCAGGCTCATTGTTCATTGTTACCTGGGAAGGAGCCCGTCTGTTTGACGAATCGTATAGGTCATATTCTATTCAATTTTCACACTACATGAGTTGATTCAATTATCAGTGGTGGTTTTTCTAGCATTATTTTTTTCATCTCCCATTTTTTGATCCCCTTTTGGATCACTTTTACCACCTTGGATCCCATGTTTAAACTTTATTGACGTTTGTAGTGTTCCTTAACTACCACAATATCTTAGTTTACACAGGTGTAGACAACCAACATCTATAATTTCTATAGCATGGCATATGTACCCGGTGAGGAATTCGATCAGGAAATTCAAGCTACATTTGATGAAGGGACTTCTGGGGCAGAACCGCAGGCAGACATTTTTTTCAAAAAGCGGAATTGATCTCCTGATAAGAGATCTGGGCAGCTGGTAAGAGGCTGTGATTTCCCAGGTGGAAGGACTTTCCTATGTTACATCACTATTTTCTATGGTGTTTTTCAAGTCTGATGTCACTATTCTATATGAAGGAGAGACTCTCTTATATTGTGACCAGTAATCGATCAACAGCAATACCAGCTCACTTCTCTATAAAAATAACTCCCACATGTATTTTTTATTACTTCAAGATGTGATTTCTTTTTATAATGCGATAATTTGCAACATTGTAGAGATAGAATACTGTGAAGTATAGTGATTATATTTAGATAATTGTATTCATTTATTTATTTAAGTCATGCAGCACCAATTGTGAAATTACATCTTAGATTTGATCTCATATAGCGCAGTTTCTTCGTTTAACATATATATTTAATGCACTGCAGATCACTGAATCACCTGCCTGCCTGAAAGTGTATTTGAAAATGTACACCAGGAATGGCCTGCAGTCAGATATAGGCTTGGCTAGACTAGAATGCAGTGGATATATATATGTATGAGACTGTATATATATTTAATGCACTGCAGATCACTGAATCACCTGCCTGCCTGAAAGTATATTTGAAAATGTACACCAGGAATTACCTGCAGTCAGATATAGGCTTGGCTAGACTGGAATGCAGTGGATATATATATATATGTAGGAGACTGTATATATATTTAATGCATTGCAGATCACTGAATTGCCTTCCTAAAAGTGTATTTGAAAATGTACACCAGTAATGGCCTGCAGTCAGATATAGGCTTGGCTTGACTAGAATGCAGTGGATATATATATGTAGGAGACTGTGTATATATATTTAATGCACTGCAGATTACTGAATCACCTGCCTGCCTGCCTTAAAGTGTATTTAAAAACGTACACCAGGAATGGCCTGCAGTCAGATATAGGCTTTGCTAGACTAGAATGCAGTGGATATATATATGTATGAGACTGTATATATATTTTATGCACTGCAGATCACTTAATCACCTGCCTGCCTGAAAGTATATTTGAAATCGTACACCAGGAATGGCCTGCAGTCAGATATAGGCTTGGCTAGACTAGAATGCAGTGGATAGATATGTAGGAGACTGTATCTATATATTTTATGTACTGCAGATCACTGAATCACCTTCCTGAAAGTATATTAGAAAACGTACACCAGGAATGGCCTGCAGTCAGATACAGGCATGGCTAGACTGGAATGCAGTGCATTAATATATGTAGGAGACTGTATATATATTTTATTCCCTGCAGATCACTAAATCACCTGCCTGCCTGAAAGTGTATTTGAAAGCATACTCCAGGAATGGCCTGCAGTCAGATATAGGCTTTGCTAGACTAGAATGCAGTGGATTTATATGTAGGAGACTGTATATATATTTAATGCACTGCAGATCACTGAATCTCCTGCCTACCCGAAAGTATATTTGAAAACGTACACCAGGAATGGCCTGCAGTTATATACAGGCTTGGCTAGACTGGAATACAGTGGATATATATATGTTGGAGACTGTATATATATTTAATGCACTGCAGATCACTAAATCACCTGCCTGCCTGTCTGCCTGAAAGTGTATTTGAAAACGTACACCAGGAATGGCCTGCAGTCAGATATAGGCTTGGCTAGACTGGAATGCAGTGGATATATATATATATGTAGGAGACTGTATATATATATTTAATGCACTGCAGATAACTGAATCGCCTTCCTGAAAGTGTATTTGAAAACGTACACCAGGAATGGCCTGCAGTCCGATATAGGCTTGGCTAGACTAGAATGTAGTGGATATATATATATGTAGATGACTGTATATATATTTAATGCACTGCAGATCACTGATTTGCTTGACTGCCTGAAAGTATATTTGAAAACGTACACCAGGAATGACCTGCAGTCAGATATAGGCTTTGCTAGACGAGAATGCAGAGGTTATATATATGTATGAGACTGTATATATATTTAATGCACTGCAGATCACTGAACCACCTGCCTGCCTGAAAGTATATTTGAAAACGTACACCAGGAATGGCCTGCAGTCAGATATAAGCTTTGCTAGACTAGAATGCAGTGGATATATGTATGAGACTGTATATATATTTAATGCACTGCAGATCACTGACTCACCTTCCTGCCTGAAAGTATATTTTTAAACGTACACCAAGAATGGTCTGCAGTCAGATATAGGCTTGGCTAGACTAGAATGCAGTGGATATATATATATGTTGGAGACTGTATATATATTTAATGCACTGCAGATCACTGAATCACCTGCCTGCCTGCCTGAAAGTTTATTTGAAAACATACACCAGGAATGGCCTGCAGTCAGATATAGGCTTGGCTAGACTAGAATGCTGTTGATATATATGTAGGAGACTGTATATATATTTTATGCACTGCAGATCACTGAATTACCTGCCTTAAAGTATATTAGAAAATGTACACCAGGAATGGCCTGCAGTCATATATAGGCTTGGCTAGACTGGAATGCAGTGCATATATATATGTACAGTGGGGACGGAAAGTATTCAGACCCCCTCAAATTTTTCACTCTTTGTTATATTGCAGCCATTTGCTAAAATCATTTGAGTTAATTTTTTTTCCTCATTAATGTACACACAGCACCCCATATTGGCAGAAAAACACAGAATTGTTGACATTTTTGCAGATTTATTAAATAAAAAAAAACTGAAATATCACATGGTCCTAAGTATTCAGATGCTTTTCTTAGTATTTAGTAGAAGAACCCTTTTGATCTAATACAGCCATGAGTCTTTTTGAGAAAGATGCAACAAGTTTTTCACACCTGGATTTGGGGATCCTCTGCCATTCCTACTTGCAGATCCTCTCCAGTTCTGTCAGGTTGGATGGTAAACGTTGGTGGACAGCCATTTTTAGGTCTCTCCAGAGATGCTCAATTGCTCAAGTCAGGACTCTGGCTGGGACATTCAAGAACAGTCACAGAGTTGTTGTGAAGCCACTCCTTCCTTATTTTAGCTGTGTGCTTAGGGTCATTGTCTTGTTGAAACGTATACCTTCTGCGCAGTCTGATGTCCTGAGCACTCTGGAGAAGGTTTTCGTCCAGGATATCCCTGTACTTGGCATCTTTCATCTTTCCCTCGATTGCAACCAATCGTCCTGTCCCTGCAGCTGAAAAACATCCCCACAGCATGATGCTGCCACCACCATGCTTCACTGTTGGGACTGTATTGGACAGGTGATGAGCAGTGCCTGGTTTTCTGCACACATACCACTTAGAATTAAGGCCAAAAAGTTCTATCTTGGTCTCATCAGACCAGAGATTCTTATTTCTCACCATCTTGGAGTCCTTCAGGTGTTTTTTAGCAAACTCTATGCAGGCTTTCATGTGTCTTGCACTGAGGAGAGGCTTCCATCGGGTCACTCTGCCATAAAGCCTGGACTGATGGAGGGCTGCAGTGATGGTTGACTTTCTACAACTTTCTCCCATCTCCCGACTGCATCTCTGGAGCTCAGCCACAGTGATCTTTGGGTTCTTCTTTACCTCTCTCACCAAGGCTCTTCTCCCCCGATAGCTCAGTTTGGCCGGACGGCCAGCTCTAGGAAGGGTTCTAGTCATCCCAAACATCTTCCATTTAGGGATTATGGAGGCCACTGTGCTCTTAGGAACCTTAAGTGCAGCAGAAATTTTATATAACCTTGGCCAGATCTGTGCCTTGCCACAATTCTGTCTCTGAGCTCTTCAGGCAGTTTCTTTGACCTCATGATTCTCATTTGCTCTGACACGCACTGTGAGCTGTAAGGTCTTATATATAGACAGGTGTGTGGCTTTCCTAATCATGTCCAATCAGTATAATCAAACACAACTGGACTCAAATGAAGGTGTAGAACCATCTCAAGGATGATCAGAAGAAATGGACAGCACCTGAGTTAAATATATGAGTGTCACAGCAAAGTGTCTGAATACTTAGGACCAAGTGATATTTCAGTTTTTCTTTTTTAATAAATCTGCAAAAATGTCACCAATTCTTTGTTTTTCTGTCAATATGGAGTGCTGTGTGTACATTAATGAAAAAAAATGAACTTAAATGATTTTAGCAAATATCTGCAATTTAACATAGAGTGAAAAATGTAAAGGGGTCTGAATACTTTCTGTCCCCACTGTAGGAGACTGTACATATATTTTATGCACTGCAGATCACTGAATCACCTGCCTGAAAGAATATTATAAAACGTAGACCAGGAATGGCCTGCAGTCAGATATAGGCTTGGCTAGACTGGAATGCAGTGCATATATATGTAGGAGACTGTACATATATTTTATGCACTGCAGATCACTGAATCGCCTGCCTGCCTGAAAGTGCATTTTAAAAGTACACCAGGAATGGCCTGCAGTCAGTTATAGGCTTGGCTAGACTAGAATGCAGTGGATATATATTTAGGAGACTGTATATATATTTTATTCACTGCAGATCACTGAATCACCTGCCTGCCTGAAAGTATATTTGAAAACGTACACCAGGAATGGCCTGCAGTCAGTTATAGGCTTGGCTAGACTAGAATGCAGTGGATATATATGTAGGAGACTGTATATATATTTTATGCACTGCAGATCACTGAATCACCTGCCTTAAAGTATATTAGAAAATGTACACCAGGAATGGCCTGCAGTCATATATAGGCTTGGCTAGACTGGAATGCAGTGCATATATATATGTACAGTGGGGACGGAAAGTATTCAGACCCCCTCAAATTTTTCACTCTTTGTTATATTGCAGCCATTTGCTAAAATCATTTGAGTTAATTTTTTTTCCTCATTAATGTACACACAGCACCCCATATTGGCAGAAAAACACAGAATTGTTGACATTTTTGCAGATTTATTAAATAAAAAAAAACTGAAATATCACATGGTCCTAAGTATTCAGACGCTTTTCTTAGTATTTAGTAGAAGAACCCTTTTGATCTAATACAGCCATGAGTCTTTTTGAGAAAGATGCAACAAGTTTTTCACACCTGGATTTGGGGATCCTCTGCCATTCCTACTTGCAGATCCTCTCCAGTTCTGTCAGGTTGGATGGTAAACGTTGGTGGACAGCCATTTTTAGGTCTCTCCAGAGATGCTCAATTGCTCAAGTCAGGACTCTGGCTGGGACATTCAAGAACAGTCACAGAGTTGTTGTGAAGCCACTCCTTCCTTATTTTAGCTGTGTGCTTAGGGTCATTGTCTTGTTGGAACGTATACCTTCTGCGCAGTCTGATGTCCTGAGCACTCTGGAGAAGGTTTTCGTCCAGGATATCCCTGTACTTGGCATCTTTCATCTTTCCCTCGATTGCAACCAATCGTCCTGTCCCTGCAGCTGAAAAACATCCCCACAGCATGATGCTGCCACCACCATGCTTCACTGTTGGGACTGTATTGGACAGGTGATGAGCAGTGCCTGGTTTTCTGCACACATACCACTTAGAATTAAGGCCAAAAAGTTCTATCTTGGTCTCATCAGACCAGAGATTCTTATTTCTCACCATCTTGGAGTCCTTCAGGTGTTTTTTTAGCAAACTCTATGCAGGTTTTCATGTGTCTTGCACTGAGGAGAGGCTTCCATCGGGTCACTCTGCCATAAAGCCTGGACTGATGGAGGGCTGCAGTGATGGTTGACTTTCTACAACTTTCTCCCATCTCCCGACTGCATCTCTGGAGCTCAGCCACAGTGATCTTTGGGTTCTTCTTTACCTCTCTCACCAAGGCTCTTCTCCCCCGATAGCTCAGTTTGGCCGGACGGCCAGCTCTAGGAAGGGTTCTAGTCATCCCAAACATCTTCCATTTAGGGATTATGGAGGCCACTGTGCTCTTAGGAACCTTAAGTGCAGCAGAAATTTTATATAACCATGGCCAGATCTGTGCCTTGCCACAATTCTGTCTCTGAGCTCTTCAGGCAGTTTCTTTGACCTCATGATTCTCATTTGCTCTGACACGCACTGTGAGCTGTAAGGTCTTATATATAGACAGGTGTGTGGCTTTCCTAATCATGTCCAATCAGTATAATCAAACACAACTGGACTCAAATGAAGGTGTAGAACCATCTCAAGGATGATCAGAAGAAATGGACAGCACCTGAGTTAAATATATGAGTGTCACAGCAAAGTGTCTGAATACTTAGGACCAAGTGATATTTCAGTTTTTCTTTTTTAATAAATTTGCAAAAATGTCACCAATTCTTTGTTTTTCTGTCAATATGGAGTGCTGTGTGTACATTAATGAAAAAAAATGAACTTAAATGATTTTAGCAAATATCTGCAATTTAACATAGAGTGAAAAATTTAAAGGGGTCT